>NW_006239206.1:2123-18751 GCF_000226075.1 Solanum tuberosum | reverse complement strand
CGCCCCAAATTGCTTACAAATACAATTTCACACCAACCTCTGCCGCGAAACTCGTCGAAATCTACCCAAAATTCGCCTGAGATTTTCTTGGGTTATCGAAACCGGTTGAAAAAGACAAGTTTAAGGGATTAGAAGGAGACGGTTCCTGTGAAAGATTGAAGATGGGGAAGAAAAGGAAGTCTCTAGCATCGAGCCTTGATGAGGTAGATCGAACCATGTATTTGACTTTCTGTAGCGCTGCTAATTCCCTTTCTCAGCTTTATACTCAGGCTATGAATCAACCGAAATTTTCCTTCCTCTCCGGTGAACGCCATGGAATGGTATTGAAATTTGAGATCAGCATGTTAAGCATTCCCTTCCGTTTCTTCGAAGATCTACGGCTCGCCAAGATCTACTTACAAAGTTGAAGTTGCTAAAGTTGGAAAGCTTAAGGAAAGCAATTAAGCTTTGGGCAAGAAGAAATAAATTTTTAATTAATTATTTTTAAAAATATATATTTCTTTCATAATTTAAATATTTTTTTAACCTAAAAAAGTTGTTCACTCGCCTTAAGATGCGTGAAGTCACACACTTTCGCCAACTCAGCCACCTAAAAGACACATAAGCTTGGTCAATGGTCAGAGGGATTGGTTAAATTGTGTTTTATTGAGTTTAAGGGTTCAGATGACAAAGGTGCAAGTAGAAGGGTTCAGAATACAAACTGATACTAGTATAAGGGTCCACCAGACCATTTCGCCTAATAAGTTTAGCATCAACGTCACAATTACTTTTTGAAGTCACCAAAGACTAAGGGTGTGTTTGGTATAAAGGAAAATATTTTCTAATTTTCTCATGCTTGATTGGGTAAAATGTTTTGGAGAATGTTTTCCAAATCAATTCATTTTCCTCAAATTTAAGGAAAATGACTTCCCTTCAAAAATTAAGGAAAACATTTTCCAAAACGTTCCTCCAACTTCAAATTACAATTTTTTTGTTGAAAAAATAATTTTTTTAATGAAAAAATAAATTAAAACCCCCCTCCCCCTACCCCCAAAAAATAATAATTTAAGTTTATTTTTAATTTTCTTTCCATTCAAAAATTATTTTCTTCTCTCTAGTAAAAGTAAAAGATATTTTCTCAAAAATATTTATTATTCATAAATCAAACACTAAAAAATATTTTCTACTCACCAACCAAACATGAGAAAATAAGTAAAAAATGTACTTGTTTTCCAGGAAAACATTTTCGTCCATACCAAACACACCCTAAGACTTTATTTTTGAAGTCACTGTCAAGGTTTTGGATCAAAGGATGCATTATTATATAGGTAGAGCTGTCAAAAAGGGTCGGCCCAGCCCCATCGGGCCCAAGCCTCGAGGGCCAAGGAATTTGAAGGGCTAGAGCGGGACGGCCCTTCATTTGGTAGGGCCTGAAAATGCTTAACCCAACCCAACCCTAGAAGGGCCGAGGGCTGGGGCGAGCAAGCCCTTTTGTTTTTCTTTTTTAATTTTTTTTTCTTTTCAAACTTATAATTCTATAACATCAAAAAAATGAGAAAATTTTCAAATCAAATATGACAAACAATGATGTTGTTTCAATAACACTAACAAAAATCTAGTGTAATTAGCATGTATCTCGCATACTGGATATGCGAGTGAGATAAGAGAGTGACAAGCAAGATGGGAGGGAGGCGAGGGTGCGAGATTTGTATATGTATTCCAGATACATGCGAATCTACTTGGATAGAGTGTATCTAGAACAAATTAACTCAATTTTGAGTCCATATATTTCGAGATACTATCTGGGTACGAAGATTTATAATATTACAACATAGCGCGTATTCAAATAATTAGATTATATACTAGTGAGATTATTGTAAATTACTTTTAGATAAAATATTTTGGTCCATGGGCTGACCCCGGCCCAGCCCCGATCAAGCCTCAAGGGCCAAGGGCTTATATGGGCCGGGCTTATAAGCCCTAATTTTAAATGGGGTTGAAAAAACCTATCCCAACCCTATCCCAATAACGGGTAGGGTTGGGCCGGCCCCATGGGCTAAGCCCATTTTGACGGCTCTATATATAGGTGACAACAAATTTCCCAAATTTAAGTATGAATTGAGATTCTTACATGGTCACTCAACTAATATTTATTATCTCAAGAAGTCACTTTATTTGTTGACGCGTTATGATGGAAACTGATTTGCTATGTTTAGCAAACATGATTAACAAGATCTGGAAAGTACCATGGCAATACACAGAAAACATAGAGGAGATACTTGAGCTTAAGGAAACAACAAACGCAAAGATTGCACATGGATTCAGAGAAGCAAATCAATTAGCAGATAAAATGGCAAATGAAGCATTCATGTATCAAGACAGAATTCACTGAAATAATTTTAACCAATTTACAGTGGATTGCAAGAAAATTCTGAACATGGATAAAGCAGGCATGCCAACATTAAGGATCAAGACGAGAAATATCAGAGTACAAAAACAACACAATGAACAATAATTACAGAGGCAAGACAAGAATGCACGTGCATCGCAGCTATGATGCTTACAGACAAAGATTATGCCGCATCAGGGCGAGCATAACTGCGATCACAAAGCTACCTAGTATTGACTACTCTAGCTTACAAAAAGTGGTCCCAGCAAAGGCAGAGGGCATTCCATAGATGAGGAGGAGATCTACTAGGAAGGACACGAGCATGTTGGTGTCTCCAACGTTTTTTCATCTGAAAGGAAAAAACAGAGAAAAGAAACAAGAAACAAAGGTAGAAGGAGAAAGAAACAAGACTCAAACACAAGATGAGGTACCCATTTCCACCGGAGTACTTTACAGAAGAATGTGATGCTCGTTATGGCTCCAAACGATTTGATGAGAAAGGAGTGGAGCTCAAATTATGAAACACAAGATATTAGGGCACATTTCAGACACGATGGCCGGTCTATTTTGGAGCAGGGCCAGATTTTTTTTCTGCTTTTCTTTTGGGCTCATTTGAGCCAGATTGTACAGTCTTTAATCTGAAATAAAAGAGCTCTAAGCTCAACTAATTAAAACAAAAAACTTTATTTTTTGAAAAAAAATGAAATCAAGAAGAAAAGTTGAGCAGGGCATGGTCACTAATATCAAAGAGGATATGCTTTTGCATACTTCAATCACATAAAGTTTATTGAAACAGTACATTTAATAATATGAAAAAGTAACATAAAGTTTATTCTGTAAACAAACAGAATTTTCACTATAATCAAATGTCTGAGTACTTTATGCACTTATATAGCCTAATTTTCACTTGTCTAACACAATTGCAATTGGACTTCTCACTGAGTGCCTATTAGAAGTCCACTTCAAGAAACCCCCAACAATCACAAAGTTTGAGTTGTTGGTTGTCTTGGAAAATGTCACTTGGTATGATAACTTCTGGTTCAACTCGGAGAAATTTAGCTCTGTGGGTTTAACTTCCACGACAACGCCTTTTGGTGAAGCTACCTCCACTTCGTAAGATGATGTTGCGTCACCAACGTTGGTCACAGTTCTGGTATATGTTTGAGGAGTTGATCCAAGTCTGAATATGGAAAATGAAGGATAGTTTAATTGTGCTTCAGGGATACTTTTCACCTTCAAACAATTCACCTGACGTTGTAACATTTTACCTACCTCTCGATTGGTATAGTTTAAACCACAAAAATAAGGTACATAGTCCTCAAATGGGGTATCATAAACTAGTCCTGGATCATTTGCCCTCGATGGATTAACATGTCCTGCACCAACTGCAAAGATGTAAGCAGGAATGAGCCTTTCGTCTAGTATTGGACTATTGGCAAGGTTTAACGTGTCAGCGGTCGTCATGATTGCAGACTTAATAACAGCTGGAGACCAATCAGGATGTGAGCTCTTCAGCAGAGCTGCTACACCACTAAGGTGAGGGCAAGACATTGAGGTGCCTGATATAATATTGAATGTGGATTTGGTGTTCTTGTTGTCATCCACGGAGGTAGTCCAAGAAGCAAGGATATTAACACCAGGACCGATTATGTCAGGTTTCAAGATTCCAGGACTAGCTCTACTTGGTCCGCGAGAAGAAAATGCAGCAACAATTGGAGCATTTTTATCTCCAATTATTGTTCCTTGGAATGTGATTGTAGCAACAGAGTTAATTGTTGAGTTTGTATAAGCACGAATTCTTAATCCATCTGCATCTGAAACATCCAATGCGGGAAGAACATGAGCATCAGCTGATTTTGTGACACCATATTGTGATGTTTTGATGACAATCATGCCAACACCTCCAGCATCCTTCACAACTTGTCCTTTATCAACATTGGCTACGCCACCGCCGACGCCACCGCCTGCTAGACATAATACTATCTTTCCTCTTATAACAGGGTCATTGAGTGACCCTGGTTTGCAATAAGGGGTTTCCGATTGATCTTTTGCATGTTTTGCAGCATCAAATAGAGTGAAGAATGTTGAGTTGGAAATCTGTGGACGATAAGCAGATTCTCCTTCAAATTCCTCTCCATTTCCAAGCTTAACAGTAGCTTTTATCTTTCTATCAAGCGTGCTGGCACCTACAGTAAGAATCCACGGGGCTGCATTTCCAACTGAGGCAAGCAAAGGACCTCTATTACCTGCAGAACAACTTACAAGAATACCTCTTGCCGTTGCACTGTACGCCCCAAGAGCAATAGGGTCATCATAGAAAGAGTTGGGAGATCCACCAAGGGAGATTGAAAGAACATCTACCCCATCATCTATGGCTGAATCCATGGCAGCTAAAATATCACTGTCAGAACAACCGCCATCAGAACTACATACCTTATATACGGCAATATGGGCAAGAGGGGCAACACCAACAGCAGTCCCATTAGCATTCCCAAATACATTAGCACCTTTCACAAAGGCTCCCGCAGCTGTGCTTGCTGTGTGTGTACCATGTCCATTACCATCTATCGGGGAACCATTGCCAAGTTGGTAGGACCTTGCTCCAATGAGCTTGTTGTTACACTTGTTGATGAAGTTGGACTCACAAACTCCTTTCCACTTAGCAGGCGGAGGAGGCATCCCAACGTCACTAAACGAAGGATGGTCAGGAAGAATTCCAGTGTCTATAACTCCGATGATCACGCCTTTCCCATAGTTGGAATCCTTCCAAACCCCCATGTTCTGCTGCAAACCAAGAAAACTTGGAGTATGAGTAGTATCCAAGGACAAAATCCTCTGTTTCTGAGCAGAGACAAAGCCGTTGTTTTTTCTCCATTTCCTTCACTTGTTCTGCAGTTAATCTTGCTGCAAAGCCTTTCATCACATTGTGATAGGAGTAGATCATGCTGGCTGCCTCTTCCTTTCCACTTGAGCTAATTGCGGTAGTAGTTTTAGGCAAAAAGGAAAGGTAATAGCTGTCTAAATCCGTTAACGATGATTGAGTAGTAATTAGGCTTTCAGGGGATTCAACATGGACTATATAAGTCTCAAGATCACTTTGAATAGTAGGCCATGGAAAAGAACAAAAGATGAAAACAAGAAGGATTTTCAAGAATCCCATGGCTGCAAATACAAGAAGTGAAAATGTATTTGATGAATTTCTCTGCTTTGAAGCAACTGTCTATTTATAGTGCTTCTTTGTTCATGACTTTATTTTAGCTAGTGGAAAAAAGAATAATGTGGACAAGAAAATTAAAAGTAATAAGAGATAAGAAAAGAAAGGCCACTAAGTGTGAATGAGACTAGTTAAATTGAACTTTATTCTATGAATTTGTATATTTTCGAAAAGACTTTCCACTGTAAATTTGCTTAATTATACTCCTTGGATACAATGAACATCTTTCTACATACAATACAAATGTTTAACTGCTAAATCACTTTGTAATAAAAAGTTGCAAATATTCTGTCTAAATGAAGTTGCAATGCATGTTCTCAAAAACATCCCGCTATTCAAGATCCTTTACCAATAATTAATTAAAATAGTCATTCATCCAAGCACTTTAACATATAAAGAGCTTCGAAACTCAAATTTTAAAATTTGACATGTTGTAGATATGAATCGTTTTGAACGAATAATATATCAATAGACTTGAAATATCGAGAGGAGCTCATATCTAAAATTTGGGGTATTTAGAGGAAATTTGAGTTGATCGAGATTGAAAAAATTAATAACAAAACGTGAATTATAGATGATGTACATTGATCTCCTTCAATTGTGGTATATGTGAATCATCCCCATATACATTATGAGAATCACACTAAATACATGTATACTAGATAGATACAGGGAGAGAGGCGAGCGAGAGAGGAGAGTGGCGAGTAAAATAGGAGAGAGACGAGTGAGATAGTCAGATACATGTCAATCCATTTAAGTACCGTGTATCTAGAAGAAATTACACTTAACTCTGACTCTATGTATCATTTGAACTTTTATACTATTATTATCATAATAACTACTCGTCAAATTAGCACTAAGATTTTCAGTCCACTTGATTCCTTGTGGGGGCACAAAGGACCAACAGGGGCTGCTTGAAAAAAATATTGTTAAATTGACTTAATAAACATCCATCCAAGGAGTTAAATTAAAATTAGTGGATGGATATATAATATATGTACTTAATTCATGAATAATAAGTGTATAATCAATATATAATCTATGTATATCAAAAAAGGAAAGTAAACAATGAATCCAATCAATTTTGTGTAAAGATTTTTTTTGTTTGTTTTTCCTTTCTTTTGCGGCACGATACGCATAAAATTATTTGCGTTCGTAAAGTGTTGAGTCAATGTTTAGAGAAGATTTGAGTTGGTTGTGATTCAAGAAAACACATTGTTGAGGAAGAGGAACAGATACAAAGCATAACTATTACACAAACAGAGTATATGGATGTATATACATATATGATACATAGTTATACATCATATATACATAATTATACATTATTTATACAATATTGATACATTGCATATACATACGACCATTTTAGTTGGAATTTTTTTTTGTCGGATGTACAGTTACATAAGAAGCCCCTCTTTTATGATCTTGGGCAGTGTCTCCCCATGAACTATTTTGAGGCCAAGTTAGGACTAGGGAAAATGTATAAGTACCCCCCAACCTATGCCCGAAATCTCACAGACACACTTATACTATACTAAGGTCCTATTAACCCCCCCCCCCTCCCCGAACTTATTTTAGAAATAATTTTCTACCCCTTTTCAGTCTACGTGGCACTATCTTCTGGGCCCAGTGCGTGTTGACAATCTTTTCAAGCTATCTGGTTGATAGTGCCACGTAGGCTAAAAAGAGGTAGAAAAATATTTATAAAATAAGTTTGGGGGGGGTAATAGGACTTTAGTATAGTATAAGTGTGTCTGTAAGATTTTGGGCATGGGTTGGGGAGGGGCGGTACTTATGCATTTTCCCTTATGACTAAGATAAGTTCATCTTCTTATCATGATATAAGAGTCAAATTCATTCAATTTCATTTGGCGGGCAGCAAGGGGTTAATTAAGAATGAGAATATCTCTTTATGTGGATTTGAACAATTCTTACTCCATTAACTAGTTGTAAGGGTTTAGGTAGGGCAAAATTAATTTCTTATTATAATAATGCCATCAATACATAATTGGCCACACACAAATAGCAACAATGCTTTCCATAATTCTTGTTTTTTGTGAAAATTATAACAAAACTAAAGTTGGTTAATTTAATTTCTTTGCAAGACAAACAAGTACCATGGATGATATACATTGGTCCCCTTCAATTGTAGAATTTGGACTTGGTCTCTTGACATGTATAGTTGGTTATAGATTTCTCAATTGGCCACTATATGTTAAAAAATAAAAGAAGTTCATTCGAATTAATTACAACGTAACGTATTTTCCAGGAAATTCATAGGAAATGTCTATTATTTTTCTTGTCTTATTAATAAGTTTCACAATTACTTTTTGAAGTCACCAAAGACTAAGACTTTATTTTTGAAGTCACTGTCAAGATTCTGGATCAAAGGATGCGTGCATTATTATGTAGGTGACAACAAATTTCCCAAATTTAAGTATGAATTGAGATTCTTACGGGGTTACTCAACTAATATTTATTATATCGAGAAGTCACTTTATTTGTTGAAAAAAAAATGAAATCAAGAAGAAAAGTTGATCAGGGCATAGTCACTAACATCAAAGAGGATATGCTTTTGCATTCTTCAATCACATAAAGTTTATTGAAACAATACATTTAATAATGAAAAAGTAACATAAAGTTTATTCTGTAAACAAACAGCATTTTCACTATAATCAAATGTGTGAGTACTTTATGCACTTATATAGCCTAATTTTCACTTGTCTAACACAATTGCAATTGGACTTCTCACTGAGTGCCTATTAGAAGTCCACTTCAAGAAACCCCCAACAATCACAAAGTTTGAGTTGTTGGTTGTCTTGGAAAATGTCACTTGGTATGTTAACTTCTGGTTCAACTCGGAGAAATTTAGCTCTGTGGGTTTAACTTCCACGACAACGCCTTTTGGTGAAGCTACCTCCACTTCGTAAGATGATGTTGCGTCACCAACGTTGGTCACAGTTCTGGTATATGTTTGAGGAGTTGATCCAAGTCTGAATATGGAAAATGAAGGATAGTTTAATTGTGCTTCAGGGATACTTTTCACCTTCAAACAATTCACCTGACGTTGTAACATTTTACCTACCTCTCGATTGGTATAGTTTAAACCACAAAAATAAGGTACATAGTCCTCAAATGGGGTATCATAAACTAGTCCTGGATCATTTGCCCTCGATGGATTAACATGTCCTGCACCCATTGCAAAAATGTCAGCACGAAGGAGCCTTTCGTCTAGTATTGGACTATTGGCAAGGTTTAACGTGTCAGCGGTTGTCATGATTGCAGACTTAATAACAGCAGGAGACCAATCAGGATGTGAGCTCTTCAGCAGAGCTGCTACGCCACTAAGGTGAGGGCAAGACATTGAGGTGCCTGATATAATATTGAATGTGGATTTGGTGTTCTTGTTGTCATCCACGGAGGTAGGCCAAGCAGCAAGGATATTAACACCAGGACCGATTATGTCAGGTTTCAAGATTCCAGGACTAGCTCTACTTGGTCCGCGAGAAGAAAATGCAGCAACAATTGGAGCATTTTTATCTCCAATTATTGTTCCTTGGAATGTGATTGTAGCAACAGAATTAATTGTTGAGTTTGTATAAGCACGAATTCTTAATCCATCTGCATCTGAAACATCCAATGCGGGAAGAACATGAGCATCAGCTGATTTTGTGACACCATATTGTGATGTTTTGATGACAATCATGCCAACACCTCCAGCATCCTTCACAACTTGTCCTTTAGCAACACTGGAGACGCCACCGCCTGCTAGACATAATACTATCTTTCCTCTTATAACAGGGTCATTGAGTGACCCTGGTTTGCAATAAGGGGTTTCCGATTGATCTTTTGCATGTTTTGCAGCATCAAATAGAGTGAAGAATGTTGAGTTGGAAATCTTTGGATGATAAGCAGATTCTCCTTCAAATTCCTCTCTATTTCCTAGCTTAACAGTAGCTTTCATCTTTCTATCAATAGTGCTGGCGCCTACAGTAAGAATCCACGGGGCTGCATTTCCAACTGAGGCAAGCAAAGGACCTCTATTACCTGCAGAACAACTTACAAGAATACCTCTTGCCGTTGCACTGTACGCCCCAAGAGCAATAGGGTCATCATAGAAAGAGTTGGGAGATCCACCAAGGGAGATTGAAAGAACATCTACCCCATCATCTATGGCTGAATCCATGGCAGCTAAAATATCACTGTCAGAACAACCGCCATCAGAACTACATACCTTATATACGGCTATGTGGGCAAGAGGAGCAACACCAACTGCAGTGCCATTAGCATTGCCATATACATTAGCACCTTTCACAAAAGCTCCCGCAGCTGTGCTTGCTGTGTGTGTACCATGTCCATTACCATCTATCGGGGAACCATTGCCACGTTTGTAAGACCTTGCTCCAATGAGCTTGTTGTTACACTTGTTGATGAAATTGGACTCACAAACTCCTTTCCACTTAGCAGGCGGGGGAGGCATCCCAACGTCACTAAAAGAAGGATGGTCAGGAAGAATTCCAGTGTCTATAACTCCGATGATCACGCCTTTCCCATAGTTGGAATCCTTCCATATACCCATGTTCTGCTGCAAACCAAGAAAACTTGGAGTATGAGTAGTATCCAAGGACAAAATCCTCTGTTTCTGAGCAGAGACAAAGCCGTGTTTTTTCTCCATTTCCTTCACTTGTTCTGCAGTTAATCTTGCTGCAAATCCTTTCATCACATTGTGATAGGAATAGATCATGGTAGCAGCCTCTTCATTTCCCCTCGAGCTAATTGCGGTAGTAGTTTTAGGCAAAAAAGAAAGGTAATAGCTGTCTAGATCCGTTAAGGATGATTGAGTAGAAATCAGGCTTTCAGGAGATTCAACATGGACTATGTAAGTCTCGAGACCACTCTGAATAGTAGGCCATGGGAAAGAACAAAAGATGAAAACAAGAAGGATTTTGAAGAATCCCATGGTTGAAATTACAAGAACTGATAATGTATTTGATGAATTTATCTGCTTTGAAGCAACTGTCTATTTATAGTTCTTTGTTCATGACTTTATTTAGCTAGTGGAAAAAAAGAATAATGTGGACAAGAATATTAAAAGTAATAAAAGATAAGAAAAGAAAGGCCACTAAGTGTTAAATTGAACTTTATTCTATGAATTTGTAGATTTTTCAAAAGACTTTCCACTGTAAATTTGCTTAATTATATTTGGATACAATGAACATCTTTCTACATACAAATTTTAACTGTTAAATCACTTTGTAATAAAAAGTTGCAAATATTCTGACTAAATAAAGTGGCAATGCATGAACATGCAGCTATTCAAGATCCTTTTCCAAGAATTAATTTAAATAGTCATGAATCGTTTTGAACGAATAATATATCAATAGACTTAAAATATCGATAGGAGCTCATATTTAGAATTTGAGGTGCTCAAAGGAGATTTGAGTTGGTCGAGATTAAAAAAATTAATAACAAAACTAAAGTTGGTTAATTTAATAACTAAAATAAAAAGCGGTTAATTTAATTTATTTGCAAGACGAAACGTGAATCATGGATGATGTAAAATTTATCTCCTTCAATTGTGGAGATTGGACTTGCGTGGACATTTGACATTTATAGTTGGCATGACGTGAAGGGTAGAGCTAGTAACCTGCACGCAGGTTCGATCGAATTTAGTAGATTTTGCTTACATACCTTAAAATCTCGCTAAATTAATATATGTGAGACCATAAAATATTATTATTTTATAGATGTATTATTTAATGGATAAATTAATATTTATTAATTTAAAGAGTGTTTTGAGATTCAATGAAGGTCAATTTTGATTACATCAAAATCATTATATCTTACTAATTTATATATCATATTTATTGAATTCACATAAGAAATAAATTAATTATATATAAAGTACAGTGAGTACATCAAAATCATTGTATCTTACTAAATTATACATCATATTTATTGAATTTATATTTTTTTTAAATCATTATGCATAAAGTACAATGTATATGTATGAATCACTGTAATATATTTTTTTTGTTAAATGATTCATTGTAAAATAAATTCAAGAATTCAATAATTCATTGTAAAAATAAGTTCAATATATATAATGTTCATTATTTCTTAATAACAAAATATTATTCAATGTATCTTTACTAGAAACATTCAATGTATGATGGTGAGAGAATAAATTATATAAGCAACATAGGAATTTTTTTGTAACCATATGCATAAATGGCTTCTCATTTAAAATGTGTCACAAAATGACAGATCAAATACGTAAAGTAGTATGTGAATACAAAAGAGAGCATTCCACTTGCACTCAAAAAGATTTGTAGTCGTGACAACAGTAGAACTTTTGGATGCAATAAAAAAGTTAGACATGAGCTTCAACTAGATTTAAAGTTTTACGAAAAAAATAATAAAATCATAATTCACTAAATTGTCTTAGATATATTTGTACTTTTAAAGAATTATTAATTTATAATATTAATGGGACAGTATATTTATATAGGGTCTTTGAAAATATATTGTCTTATTAACGTATCGAAATGAGTGATTTTTTCCATTGGCCCAAGTCAAGACATGAGAAAAATATTATCTTAGAGAGATTATTAGTGTATCGAGTATTAATTTAGTGAAGTATTATTATATTATATTTGTGTTAATAAATTCATTAAATATGTACAAATAATTTAGAATCCTGGTTATAAATTTTTCATTTGGCCACAGTATGTTAAAAAAAGAAAAAGTATCCATGTGAATTAATTACAACGTCTTTTCCAGGAAACTCGAAGGACTTGTTTTTTTTTTCATCATATGAATAAGCTTAGCATCAACGACTCAACGTCCCTATTTGCAACAAATTTTTAAGTAACAAAAAATAAATTACAATCACAAAAAAATATGAAGAAACATAATTTTATTCATCAAGATTGTGAATACAAATCTGTTGATCCCTTGGATCTACTCTCCTAAGATTTATCCATGATTCGAGGATCGTTAGTGGCGTATTTTCTGAACTAAGATGATTTGGATGATCTCATATTCCATAAATTTGTGAAATATTCGAGATGCCTTTTAAGGAAATATAGTACCCTTTATATTTATATGGGCATGAACTAGGGTTTAGGGTTGAGTAGCCTCCAATAATCCTAATTGGAATTGAACAACTTTGTAGAATCCAAACGTGAATTGAACACGTCTTGTAGAGTCCCACAAAAATTCAATGACTACAAATGCCCCCTGTTTCAAGGCTTATTGGAATGGATTGTAGACTTGTTGAAACTCGAAGACAAGGTTTGAAGTACTCATTTCTTTCACCTTTGCAGTTTTGTGACATCATCTTTGCAGATTTTATCTATGAGAGAAGAGATGAAGGGTAGATTTGGTTCCACTGGGCGTGTCAATATTTGTTTACAACAAATTTTAAAGTGACGAAAAATAAATTACAATCACAAAAAAATATGAAGAAACATAATTTTATTCATCAAGATTGTGAGACAAATTTGTTGATCCCTTGATTCTACTCTAGTAAGATTTATCTATGATTCGAGGGTCGTTAGTGTTGACACCCAATTTTGGCATAACATTTTCAAAATTCGTAACTTTTAAGTTTTATTTATTTAATAGTTCAAAATAATTTTTTTATAATTTTAAATAAGTTTATCGATAACTATCCTTATTTATCAAAATTTAAGATTTTTCTTTTATCAATTAATCTTAAAATTGCATGTTTACATGTCATTAGTTACGTTCATTATATATATTTTTTAATATTCATTTTATTTGTTACATTTGTTAATATTTATTTTGATATTTTGCACAGTCTAAAAATCCATTCGAATATAAATAAGATTACATATACAGATATTTTATTAGCTAATTGTTTCGACCCATGAATTTTATATAATAGTATTGTACTATAAGTAATTTTTTATTTTTCTATTTAACCTATTTCTTAGTCATTGAGTGGACGGGGGGTGGTGAATTATTTTCTAAGAAGGGGTTAAACATTGAGAAAGGGAAAAACCCTAAAAATATTTTCTCTCATATTATCGAAAGGGTCAACCGCCTCAAAGGTAGATTTCACCACTGTCCCAGAATCCGGGAAGCTCCTAAGAACAAACCCAACTATCATTTTCAACTCTCAGCTCTTTACTGCCAGTGAACCAAACCACAAAAACGTCCATCTCCCTCCGAGCTCCGGCGAACATTCAGCTCTCCGACCTCCAAACAGCTCAACAACAACCACCAAACCAACCCCAACCCCCGCTGTCCAGCTTCTCCTCTCACCCTCATCGTCTTCTCCGGCGAACTCACAACGCCGGAGAAGCTAACAGCAACCCCAAATCAACCAAAACCACCAAAAAGCCGACCCCAAACACTGCCTCTTGTTTTCTTTTTTGGCAGCCATGAACTCCGTTCAACACTTCAATCAGAAAACCACAACACCACCCCAAATCCCGACCCGAAACCACCTTCTCTGATGAACACGACCAAAACCCCATCCAAAGCTCTGGCGAAAGAACATCAGCAGCTCGCACAAACCAGCGACCAACGCCGCCTTCCCTTTTTCCCATTTTTTTTTTCAATTTTTCGATTTGGTTTTGCAGGTGTTCCGGTCAGCGCCAAGAACTACAAACCAGCAAACATCCCACCACCATTACAACAGCAGCAAACCTGAGCTCGAAGCTCCAAACGCCCACAAACAGAGCAACCAAACACGATCACTTCATGATTCCAAATCGACCTAACAACACAAATCCGGTGACCCTTTCCTTTTTCCCAATTTTTGTATATGTATGCATTAAATTTTAATCTTCAGGTGCTACTATTTTTTTTTTAATTATTATCTATGTTGTTATTTGTTGACCACATTGGGTCTTATTTTTAACGTTTTTTTTAGTATTTTATTAATTTGCTTTTTTTGGTGTTTGTTTATTTTAATGCTTCCGTGAATATGAGTTTGTGATTAAGGATTTCATTTGAATTAATTGTGTGCTGCCTTTTATATAATCTAGGATTTGCATATTATTTTTATTATTATATTATTTACTAGTGATTTATGTGATATTATATTTTGGTTGTTGATAATTTTAGTATTGAGCTAGTGTTGTTTTGGGCATCCTCCAATGATGGTGGATTTATTTTCCGGCAGTTTTTCGCCTAATAATTGTTGATTTGCTTTTTATGTTGAGTTTTAGTTAATTCTTATATTTATCTTATTTTTTAATCTTGGTTGGCGTATCTTATTTGATTATTGATTTTATATTGTTCATGGGTGTTGTTAAAGAATTATGAGTGAGCAAGTTTTATTTTTTATGTTTGTGTTAAAACTGATCGACGAAGAAATTACTGTCGATTTCCAAGGCCAACCATGTTAATAAGACGGGTTTTTATTTTGAATTTATTATTTAATTTATTTATTTTTATTCGTATTTATCAACCAATAACACTTTTACTAAGTGTCTTTACAGGTACTCGGAGTTGCTTCCCATTGAAGCTATTCGAACAAAGTTCGAACAATATTTTTGATTCATTATTGTATATTATTGACGATAGGTAAATTTAAGCAGTTTCTTATATAGTTTTATTTTATTACTTGTCTATATTGTATGTTTGTTTTACTTGTGTGTTTATTTTTATCTTTTCCTCAATTTGAAAAAATGAACTCAGTCGGGACCCACAATTGTGGATTTCGAAATATGCCTAACACTTTTCCCTCGAAATAATTTGAACCTCTTACCTAGAATCTAATGATTTCGTAGATCACTTAAATGGTTTCCTATATTTTCCTAAAAATAGGTGGCGCCTCTTTTAAAATTCGTTTATTTTTAAAAAAAATTAAAAATCCATTCAATTGTTTATTTTTCGAGTCATCGCAACATTTCGCCCTATTTGAATAGAGTAGGGATGTAAACAATTAGTGGCATATTTTTTGAACTAGGATGATCTCTTTATGAATATTTCATAAATTTGTGAAATATTTGAGATGTTTTTTAAGGGAATATAGTACTCTTTATACATGCATGAACTAGAGTTTATAGTTGAGTAGCCTCCAAGAATCTTAATTAGAATTGAACACGTCATGTAGTTACACAAAATTTTAATGTCTACGGTCTCAATTACTCTTTGAAGTCACCAAAGATTTATTAGACTTTTATTTTAGGAATAATATTGTTTCTCTCAATTATTAATATATTAGTAAAATTACTCGCACCTTTCGCGGGAATTTAATATCACATAATTTATAAAATAGGAAAACGATAATTATAAGATCTTATCATTTATGCTTCAATCAATCATCTTTAATTTAATTTTATAATTTATCCTTTTGCTTAAAGGAAGTGTTACTATTTCATATTTTTGGGAAATCAAATGAACATCAACCTGAGATATTAATTTTGTGTTGTGCTTTTATATGTGCAAATCCATATTTATCTATTTATTCCTTTGAACCGCGTAAATGGTTGAATTACTGCAGAAATTCCTAGAAAAATTGGCACTAAGATTTTCAGTCCACTTGATTCCTTGTGGGAGCACAAAGGACCAACAGGGGCTGCTTGAAAAAAATATTGTTAAATCAACTAAATAGACATCCATATATCCAAGAAGTTAAATTAAAATTAGTGGAAGGATTTATAATATATGTATCTAATTCATGAATAATAAGTGTATAATTAATATATAATCTATGTATATCAAAAAGGGAAAGTAAACAATGAATTCAATCGGTTATTGTGTAAAGATCTTTTTTTGTTTATTTTTTTCTCTCTTTTAGGGCACGGTACGTAAAAAATTCTTCGCTATCGTAAAGTGTTGAGTCCCTATATCATAATCTTTATTTTATTTTGCAAAAGATATACCATTCAATAAGAACTAGGCAACAACAAAACCATTTGGGATGTTTAGAGAAGATTTGAATTGGTTGAGATTCAAGAAAACACGTTGTTGGGGAAGATGAATTGATACAATGTATAAATACTATATAAACAGAGTATATGAATATATATATATATATATATATATATATATATATACATT
>NW_006239206.1:0-2110 GCF_000226075.1 Solanum tuberosum | reverse complement strand
TATATATATACATTTATGATACATAGTTATACATCATATATACAATATTGATATATACATATACTACGACCATTTTAGTAGGAAAGTTTTTTTGTCGGATGTACATTTACATAAGAAGCCCCTCCTCCTCATGAGCTATTTTGAGGCCGAGTATTAAGAATGAGAATATCTCTTTATATGAATTTGAACAATCCTTACTCTATTAACTAGTTGTAAGGGTTTGGGTAGGGCAAATTCATTTCTTATTATATTAGTCATATTCGTCCTAATTCTTGATTCATTCCATTTCATTGGGCGTGCAGAAAGGGGCTAATTAAGAATGAGAATCTTTCTTTTATACGGATTTGAACGAACCTTACTCTATTAACTAGTTGTAAGGGTTTAGGTAGGGAACCTTACTCTATATATTATTATTATTATTATTATTATTATCATATATTACTAAAAGTGGGAAGGTTCAAAGTGCAAAAGTTGAATTACCATTTTACCCTTTCATTAAATTAAAATATTATATTTAATTAATTAAAATACTAAACAACAATCATATCAAATATAAATACAATATAATAAATGTGCATCTTCCAATAAGTTAGAAAGTTTGTTTGGGAATTAATTAAGAAGTTATATTCTGATATTTCAACCTTCGTAAAACTTTTGAGCTTTCTACGTTGATCAATGAGCAGATAAAACTTTAGAACTTCTAACGTTGATTAATGTATTAAGTTGGTGTGCTATATATATAAAAACTTTTTTTATTGCAAAGACATTTAATAAAAAATATGAATCTAATCAGATACATAATACATAAGCTCTCAGACACAATAACCAAGGAATGGTCTAAATCAGCAAGACCCCCCTCTCCTACGTCCTCCGGTGATCCTTCTGATCACCGGATTTCATTTCTCTTTTCTTTTTTTCTTTTCTTTCCCACTGTCCTTGCAGGCGAGTTTCAAATGGAAGATAGTATTTACTTTGCAGCTGGATTCAAGTCCTACGACATCACAAGAACACCTGGTACGGCGGGAGCATGGTACGACTGGACGGAAAGAAATAGAAAATCTATGACGAGAACGACTTTTAATGAGAAGTCAATGGAATGGATCGTGCAGATTTTACGGGAGGCATCAATGACAAGGGGGAATATGGTGAAGAGATGGAAGAAAAAAGATGGGTTCTCAGAAGTTTTTTGTTCGAGGAACTACAATAAATATGGGCGCTACATCAGTTTAATAAATGTAAAAGGCAGGAGGAGGGAAGTTATCATCATCCCTGAATTAAATTTTAACTCAGGGTGGTTGAGCTTTGCGGAAAAGGTTGGAAGATTCATTAATAGTCGTAGAAAGTTAATGAATGGGGGCAATCACAGGCTGGTGAGCAGAGACATTCCATATGCTACAGTGCTAAGGAGCATTAAATGGGCTAATAAAGATTCAAAACTTGCTGAAAAAGAGAAGGCAGCTCTAAAAGGGGATACAATCTTTATCAACGATGATCCAGAGGAGTACAGTGAAGTGCTAAAGAGAAGTTTGGTGGGTGCATTTGAACCTAGAGCCGGAGAGACAGTGACCCTGTCAGAAATCAGGGGATGGGCTAATCGACTGTGGAAACAAACACACAGCTTGAACATCTACGAAATGGGCAATGACTTCTTTCTATTTGAGTTTGCACTTAGGGTCACAGCAGAGCAAGTGATCGAAGGGGATTGGGAGTGGAGGAATAGTCCAGTTATCCTTCAATGGTGGAATCCAACAATAGGTACGAGATGCGGAAGGAGTAAAGAAAATTCAACTTGGGTAAAAATTGTAGGGTTGCCTTTGCATTTTTGGGATCAGAAAATTTTCAAGGTCATCGGAGATTTCTGCGGGGGGTGGGTAGAGACGGAAGAGGAAACCCAATTGAGGAATCATCTCAAATGGGCAAGAATCAGAATCAAAGGAGATGGAGCAGACATACCCAAAGAAGTGACCATCGACGGGGGCGGAATATGCTACACGATGCAAATTTGGGCAGAATCGCCGGTAAGAGTATTTGCTGGAGAAGACCTGAACTCCGAGATCAGTACCCAGCGGTCAAGAGGTGGAAAACCATTGGGTAAAGGTGAGGCTCCTCT
>NW_006239205.1:856922-862054 GCF_000226075.1 Solanum tuberosum | reverse complement strand
GTTTTGACCTCGAAATAAGGCAATTTATTCTCTATTAATTTTTTTTAATAATTATAATCTACTCTAGGTTAGGTTTAGGTCTACTATTAGACCTTTAATCGCTGTATTAGTTTCTTAAGTTAATGTGTGTATGAACTAAGTCATGTTCATTATGTCACACAAACTTGAATGAGTCAATAAAGTGGTGTTGGGGTTCCTTTATTCATTTTTTCCACTTGTAGAAATTGATACATTAGAGGTTGGTGTGCTTCTTGAGCACGAATCTATTCCATTAGTTATGTTGTAGTTTTCTCTTCTTCAACCCAAATAAAATAGTAATAAATAAATAAATTAAACAAGTACAACTTGGGACATATTACTCGTTTTGTTTCATTTTATGTAGCTCCATTTTCTTTTAAATTTATTCCTATAATAATAATAATAACAACAAAAACATATAAGTGTAATTCCACAAATAAGGTCTAGGGAGGATAAGATGTACTAGACTTTACCCCTACCTTTGTGGGATAGTGAAACTTTAGGCTAAAAAAAGTTATTTGAAGTAAGGTCTTAAGAAAAATATTTTTAACGAAATATCAAGATACAAAATATTGTATAACTGTATAGTAATGTAATAGACAAAATTGAAGAACTTTTAGGGGCCAAAAAATGTTTTGTGGTCTTTGTATTTTATACGAGTATTGTACAAGTAGAGATATAAGTGGCCATTTTCGAATTATTAAGTAGCTTTATAGAACAAGTTGTCACTTGTGCCCCAATGAGCAATATAGATATTATTATTTTCTTGTTTCCTTAATCATAATCTTAGCAAGAAGCTCCTTATTGGAGGAAGTGAGCATTTTTTTTGGTGGGGTCCAAACTTTCAAATAGCAAGTTGACATTATATAAAATTCTACTAAAGTACCAACTAGCCAATAAAATAATGAATAAAGAAAAGGGAAGGGGTTTTGTCCCTTTATTTAATTGATGGTGATTGTGCCTACGATTCTTTGAATCCATTTTTACTTATTTTGAGGTCAAGATACATTCACCAAACAGCTCCTAAAATTCCATGACTGGTGAGTTATCACGTGCATGGGTATTTACTTGACCCGTTATTCCCACTTGCTCTATCCATTATTATCATCATATATATATAATTTATATCTTAGCCGCCACCTAAAACCAGCCCAATGTTTTTGAGTGCTTTACTAGTTTTACAATAATTGATGTTTTTTTACCAGACTCCTTTTTCTACCCTTCTAAGATATTTTCTGAAACTTTTATGGTCAACTGTTTAGCAGATGATCCTATTTTTATTTGTTCTGGTAATTTATGAACCTTCTAGATAGTAAATTGAAAATCTTATAAGAAATGACTTGATTGTGATCTTAAATTTTGTAGACATTAAACAAACTTAAATGTTTTGTTAGTTTTAAAGGTTATATTTTCACAACTTCTGAAAATAGTGATAAAATTTAAATGATGACTTATATAAAAAAATTATTTAAATCTAGGACTTTTACATTTACTGTTCATATTCTGTTCTGTCTAGTGGTCAACTCTATAGATCCGCCACTGATAAGGTCCTAGGTTCAGTTCCTAACAAAGACAAAACACTAGGTAATATTTTCCTCCATATATCCCATGAAATGGAGCTTTAGTAGATTAGTTGTTTTGACCTGAGGGTCTACCGGAAACAATCTCTCTACCTAACAAGGTAGGGTAAGGTCTGTGTATATCTTGTTGTCGTTGGTTTTATCTATAGTTTGAGTAGTAATATTCTAAGTTGCTCGGACTCTCCAAAAATAATGCGCACCCGTGTCGGATCCTTCAAAAATACACTATTTTTGGAGGATCCGACACGCACCTGTAGAATTTAGTTATCGAATGAAAGTCAAACAATTTGATGTGGAAAAGAGGATCTCTTTATGTTATGTCTGTAATATCCTTTAATTTTGTCAAAGAAGACCTTAATATATAGAGACAAATGAAACCAAATACTTTTCCATGGAGACTACAAGGGTCACACTAGAACTATCAGCTTTTGTGGTGACATTTTTGAGTCACACCCACGAAAAGATTCATATCTAATATATTGTAAAGATTTTAATTTGGTAAAAAAGACCTCGTTACCATAACTCGTAATATAATTCTAGTTTGACTTGACGTTAGGATTTTCAGTTTCAATGGGGAGAGGAAGCTATAACTCAAAAGGCGGTGGAGATAGTAGCCGGGGAATAACAAGGCTGAACTCTCAGCTCAGCTTCACTAGGCAAGAAGCTCTCTCTCAAATAGCAGAGGAAAATGAGGATATTGAAGGGACCAGTATAGCCAATGGCCACAGAAAGTCAACACATTCTTATGCCAGTGCAAGTAGTTTCGCAATGGGTTCTTGGGAAGATAACAACTCTATAATGTTCTCTGTCACACCAGGCAAACGAGCCAAGCAGATTAGCAATGACATTGTCAATGGGCTCGATGATGGGGAAACTCAGGTAATATAACTGCAACTTTGTGCAAGTATGTTTCTCTGGAGAAATTGTATTTTTAGTTGTGAGTGTTTAAGGGTCATGTTTTCTTTATCCTGAAATCTAGAGTTGTGCATGTGATATGCCTAAAGTTAACAACATTTATGTGAAAAAGTGAGATGTAATTTTAATGATGTTAACCTTCTAGATGAAAACATGTCATGTGCTTTGATTTGGTGACCTTAACAACTGATTCAAAATCTGTTATTTCCCCTTATCTGAAATCTTTGTAAAAGTTGATAATTTGTTTTTTCGCTTGCATTCTTTTATCCCTAATTCCCTACCTTTCTTTTTTCTTCCAGCTAATATGAACTTGATACTCACTATCAGAAAACACATAAACCTTCAATGTTTGACGTCTGTGTTTTCAACATGTCAACAGCGATAGATATACTTCCTCTACATTTTTCCCCTTAACAACCTTACAACTACATTCTGTATATGTGTTTGTTTTCTTTCTGCAGAAGTATGTAAAATAAAACAGACAAAATAATCCATGTTGGCATACTCAATCATGTTTCTCGTGCGTAACTCTCACAAAAATTGATGAAAACTGCATTTTTATTACTTGTGGGAGGATGAACTGATGTTTTTCGATTTTTGAACCATTTCAGTTTCAGTTTGGCTTGTCTCAGACAGCACTAGAAATGGCATCTATGGATAGATTGCTGCACATCCCCGAGGATTCTGTTCCTTGCAAAATTCGTGCCAAGCGTGGTTGTGCTACTCATCCTCGCAGCATTGCAGAAAGGGTGATCTTCATATTTCTTAAGTCATTCCTTTACTCTTGGCCCTTATAATGAACAAAGAAATAAAAATCCAATTGAACTTTATCAATTTATTTTTCCCTTGCTCCATTTCAATTTATATGGCTTTGATTGAGAATGAAGTTCAAGATACTATCTGAAGCTGATGCAACTGTCCAGCCACTGATTTTAAATGGCAATTTTTCCATTATGTAACACTAGATGTAGTTATCAACATGTAGTAGTTGCGGCATTTGAAATACTTTTCCTCAAAATTTGGATCATCATAGCTATGTTTTGTTTTTTCTAATACGTGATAATGAACATTCTTTTCTTTTCTTTTCTTATCTTATGCAGGAAAGAAGAACCAGAATTAGTGGGAAACTAAAGAAGTTACAAGATCTTGTTCCAAACATGGACAAGGTATAGTTTGCTCATTTCACATTAACTTTTGTGTGAGAGAAGAGTATCACAAGAAATGTCTTTATGGTGTTGGAGGGGGATGAGTGTCATTAAGTTTTAAGCCGAACTTGCAGTATAGCTCTGCAATTATAAATTATAGCTATCTATGAAGTGCTTCATATACTATAACTCTGTAATCATGTTTGCTTGGAACAAAGAAAATTAGCTATTGGAAGTGGCGTGCTATTCAATTGGATAATTGTTACTTGGCATGCTAAAATGCTGTTATTCATCAATTTATTGAATATGTATAGATTTTGTGTAAACAAAAAACTAGTCTTTCAGTAATCTTGATTGTATGCTTTCTTTTCTTATGTTCCACTTCACAATATTTTCTCAATTTGCACTTATTGGAACATGCTTGAGCTGCAAATTTTATTGCAGCAAACGAGCTACACTCCAATATTAACAATATTTTCTTGTTTGTTTTTGCAGCAAACGAGCTACGCTGACATGCTGGATCTAGCAGTGCAGCACATTCGAACCCTTCAAGATCAGGTTCAGGTGGGTGAATAAATTGATCAACCTTACTGCTTTGCTGCTTTACGTAATCTATCATATTGCATGCACCTAGGTACAAAATTAAAATACTTATACTCTATGTTGCTCAGACTCTTCAATGATACTGTTGGGTGTGTTAGATTAGATCCTCCAATAGCTATGCATTTTTGGAGGATCAGACACTAGCACAACATTTTTGTCCCAAGTAACACATCTTATATTCTCACATGATGTTTTGTCACGACCCGATTTCTCAAGTCATGATGGCACCTACTATAACCCACCAGTAGGTAAGCCAACCCGTAACCCGGAACAACAAGTAATGGGTCTGAGGGTAGAAACTAAACAAGAGTAGGCAAATAACAATATAAACAGGCGGAAGCAAACCAAAAATATATACACAAATAAAGATCCCTCCCAGAACCTGGAAGTCACTAGTACAGAGCTACTAACAAAATGAGTACAAGTCCCAAAAGTGGACAACAGAGACTGGACTGTCTCGAAAGGAAAAAGACAAGTCTATATATACAGATGGAGACTGAAATAGTACAAAACGTCGTGTGCTCACTCCCGTCTCCGGATCAGTCTGCTCCAAGCTCGATCAACGCTGGCTACTAGTGCCCGGACCTGCATCACGAAATAGATGCAGAGCGTAGCATGAGTACCAAAAAAATAGGTACCCAGTAGGCATCATCAGCCGACTGAGCAAGATAAGCAAAAGTAAACTGAAATGCAAATAAAGGGTCACATCAAGTGCAAAGAGTAGTAAATGGGGGTATGTACACGAGCGTACAGGCAACAAAGACAAGCAATCTAACTAACTCCGCCGGGCTCCCATAAACCCGACGGGTACGCTCGTGCACAATAAAAGAAACCACCTGCACGGACCCCCATAAGCCCGGCAGATGGACCG
>NW_006239205.1:845711-854946 GCF_000226075.1 Solanum tuberosum | reverse complement strand
CAAAAGCCATTTTAAATCAAAACCCACAAAAGGGCTCGGATAGATATCGAAAACCTCCAGACACAAAAGAAGGGTCAATCTAGACCAAACTCGACATTCTGAAGCTAACCACGCTGACGGAATTCTCATCTGAGCGCGTTTACTCAGAATGTTTCCCAAAGTCAAACTTAAGCCAAATTTCAAAGGCTAAAACGCCTAATCGCACTGACTCACACTGAAAACCTCGGGAGTCATGTCGACCATGCTACTAGCCTAAAATGACCCTTCCGGAGCTGATGGAATCGTCAGAATTGGATTCCGATGTCATCTTCTTGAACTTTTGATCGAAAATGATCGTTCAATGTTCATAAGCTCCAAAACACAAAAACTCGCACCAAGACCAAACGAATGACCAGGTGACCGAACTGTCAGTCCCAGCAAATGACTTGGGGTCGCTATAGGAACGCTCTTAACGACACACAAAAGGCAAGACACATAAATGACCATGAGGGTCATTACATGTTTACACCAAACCGAACAATTTAACCTTAATGTTTTTGGGATAGATGATGTCTAATATATTTTGCAAAAAAAAAAAGGATAAATTTTCTAGCCGCACCCTTATAGCTGTGATTGAAGTAGTAAAATCATATTTTTCACATTTTCTTTTTCTTATGCAGAATCTGGATACAGAACTTGAAAACTGCAAATGTGGATGTAAGAAATCAAGTCAATAACAAAATGGAAGGAAGCACTTTAGCTGAAGATTGACTTAAAAGGATTTTTGTCACCGTTGTTTTGCCTCTTAGAAACTCAAATTTGTACATAAGGAAGTAAATTTCATACTAGTTTTTTAAAGCTAAAAAGTAAACTCTCTTTGTTTTTTTTTCTTCCCTTTTCCAGTTAGAAGACTACGTATATGATTGTTTTGGATTATTTCTAGTTTTTTTTTTTTCCATCTAACATTTACATTTTTAATTTAGTTTTGAGTTTATTTTGGTTGAAGATCATAAAGCTAATTGATGATGTTGTACAACAACTTTCTCTATTTCATTTTTATGTAAAATGAGTGGGTAAGACATTTTCTTGCTTTCTGTTATGTTCTTCTTGGGAAACGACCATTTACAATTTGAAAAGAAGAAAAGCAACTCTACTCTACAAGGATTTCATGTGTTTTATTTATTGAACTGATCATTTTCATTGAAAAAAAGTCATTTAATTAATGTAACGTTTGTATTGAGCCACAGAATCGATATTTCCCTTCTTACCCATGTATATCATGAATATATGTGATTCAACAATGCGGCGCTTTAGGATATTTCTATATTTTGTTTATGAACGATGATTTGCTCATTCGGTAAGATTGCATAAGAATTGGGGGATTTTTTTTATATCAATGTGATTTCATATCGTATATCCAAACAAAATTTCAACTTCATATCAATATGATTTCATATCGCATATCCAAATGGGGCCCTAAATTTGTAAAATTTTTTTATTGTACTTGTTCTATTAATCAAATCTTTCATTGTGAAAGATAAGCAAAATGAATTGAGGTTGAATAGTTAAGTTGAATAAAAGTTCATTGTTGAACTATTGAAAAAATAGGTGAATAAGGTCATTTGAGAAGTCAGTAATTTTTTGTTATTTCACAAAAAAGTCATTCAAGTTCAAAAATAATACATCTGTCCATTTTTGAATGACGTGATATCTGATTTTTAAGCCAAAAATAAAATATAATAGAAAACATTAAACTCAATCCATTTTAACCAAAAACATCATGTTCGACCCAATACCCCAACCATAAAATCCCTTTATATGTTAAGCAAATCTCAAAGAAAGTATATAGTTTAAGTATGAAACTAAACATTCAGAAATAATTTTGTGGGATTTTATGAGTGCATTTCCTTAAAGAATAAGACAAATAATATAGTTGTATTATTGTGAGCCACTTTACAGATACCACCAAAGGCAACTTGCTACTACCATTCATCTCTTGTTAGATATATGAATTATTAGAGAGAGAGAGAGAGCTCTTCCTTCTTCCTTCAAACATTCAAACCTTCAAGCCTTCATCCATTTCATTTCATTTAACTTTTTTTCTAACTTCTCTTAATACGTTAATCGGAAATATATCTCTGTCGGAATCCGAATATGAGAATTATTACTCTCATGTTTACCTCATAATAATCTGCTTTCAATTTTAATTATGATTGAATCAGAAAATTGAAGATACTAAACAGGCATAAGAGAAGACAAAAGTTCCAAGTTGGTTTCACTTGTTAACTAACTGTAAGTTATCTTCTTCATGAATTACTTTTACCTATTGATACAAAGTCAGGGAGTTGATTTCTTAAATGGTCCACTCAACTAATAGTTATTATATTAGGAAGCCAGTTTCTTTGTTGACGAAAATTGGAATAAAAAAAAAAAAGTCTGAGATAATAATTACTCCCTCCGTCCCATTTTATGTGGCAACATTTGACCGGGCACGGAGTTTAAGAAATAAATGAAAACTTTGAAATGTTTACCAAATTGACCCTTCAAAAAATAGTCATATTAAAAAATAGACTTACTTTTCTCTCTCCTCATAAATGTATAATTAAGTGGGACCAATAAGGGTAAAAGAAGAATTGTACCTTTAAATACTTATCATATAAGAAAATGTGACATTCTTTTTGGAACTCATATATGAAAGAGTTCTCAAAAGCTTGAAAATCTAAAAATCGATTTTGTGAACCTATGACCCTAAAACCCAAACAATGAACTTGATCCTTCAACACGCAATTACAACTTCAAGCAAACTTCAGCACACTTTGAAACTGGAGTTCCAAAGTCCGAACAACAACTCAAAAGAGAACAATGGAAGAATTATATTTAATTTTCTTTTTGTGATAGGGATAAACAAGGAAAAACAACATTATTGAGAGGAAGGTATTTTTGCAATGTTAGACTGCCATGTCAGTTCTAATGGCAAAGATAACGTTTTAAGGATGTTTGTGACATAATTAAAAGGTATATATAAGCTATTTCAAATAGTTTAAGAGTAATTTTGACCCTTTTCCGTATAATAAATTATATATGGAATAAGACATAATTCTCAAAGACAATGATAGAGTTGATGGACGTTTTTACTAAAGCAATCAATAGGAACGAAGCACTATCATTAATTAATAAAGCACTAATTGTTGTTTGCCTACCATTAATTAATAAATTAATAATGCAATAATTCAGAACTCATACAATACACATTTCACTATGTTTGTGCCATTGCAAACTATTATTGTTTGATCTCATTTCCCATCTCTATGTACTAGATATAGACAACACCTTGTGCCATAGGATTCGGCTATACAATCAATCAGTTAACAATCGATTGATCTATTATTGAGCTATTGAGGAATAACAGGAGATTCGATAAGTTAAGATTAAGGTGAGTTCCATTGATTCATAATTTATTTTCATACTAAAGGAAATTTTTATCCTCTAATCTATATGTCCCCCCTTTCCAATTTAAGTGTTTGAGTTTGACCAGTGGAAGAGGTTTGGCTTGTTTCTCTTTGGGATAAGGGTCTGAAAAATACCCCAACTTTGGTCGAATTTGCTATTGCGATACTAAACTTTCATGAGAACCTATTACCTCCCTAGACTATTTAATACCGTATTTTAAACATATATATTTGTCCACGTGGACATAAAAAATAATGCAAAATTATAAATAGTAATGTGTCCATGTGGGCACATATATACCTTTAAAATACACTATTAGGGGATAAAAAATACGGTATTAAATAGTCTAGGGAGGTAATAGGTCCTTATGAAAGTTTAGTATCGCAACAACAAATCCGACCAAAGTTGAGGTATTTTCAGACCCTTGTCCCTTTCTCTTTTTTCTGTATGTTTCATATGGTCTTCCACTGTAATACCCTATATAAATATCATCACTTGCGTTTGTAGCTTGGTGGTTGTTTTCCCCTTTAATTTTCTATAATCCTTTCATCTAACACCTTCTATGCAAATATCTCACCAAGTCCCTCATTGTTCTTTCTATTAATTATATTTGTAACAAGTTAGGTACATATGACTTGTATGCACTAGCTTGAGGAGAGTGTTAGAATAGGAATAGGAGCACGAATAATATATACAATTCTACTTAGAATAAGAATAAAAATAGTATACAATGTAGTGTCCTAGTTGGAAAAAGAGTCTAACATAATAGGTCTCTTGAGGCATTACTAATATCATGCCTTTTTTCATTGTCATGAAAATTCCCAGTCGCACCCTTTTCACTACATGGAGAATTATTTTGACTAGTCAAGGAAAGAGTTCGACTACTAGTTGAATTTTTGTGTGCAACCAGTGTCCAGTTTTTAGTTGCATTCTCGTTTTCAACTTGCAAAACATGCTGCCCAGAATTTTCAGCATCTTCAACATCAGATGTATCCATTAGTTTTTGTCTTGAATCCATTAATTTTTGCCCTGAACCAACTCACGGTGCATCAACCCCAACTTTTGGTGTCCCCCTGCGTTTTTAGTTGCATTAGACATCAAATTCAACCCAACTTCTTTTGATTGCACCTCATTAGTAGCAGCCCGTTGGTTATTGCAATCACCTTTATTTTTGGTAGTTGTTTGAACACCAATATTACTTGTATCAACATCCATTGAGTCAACACGATTTTGCTCAGAAGTGGCAGCAACCAATTGTCGATCTAAAGAAGTAGCTTTACTTTGATCGATATCCACAATCTTTCTTTTTTCATTTAGTATTTCTCTCGCATCACCTTGATACTTTTCCCTATCGATAGTACCTCTTAAAGCAACTTCAATGGTATCATCAATTTGTTTGTTATTTTGATTTCTTTTCGAGATCAAACGACAACTATCTTCATTGTGACCTTGGTGCTTACAATAATTGCAATACAAAGGTAGATTATCATATACAATCTCCTGATTTTTTTAGATAATACTACTTTTGTCCTAATTTATGTGTCACATTTCATTTTTTAGAGTCAAATAGTTTAAGTTTGATCGAGAATTTGCTCATGGAATCTTCAAATTTTTTAAAATGAAAATATACATATTTGTAAACTATGTCAAAAGTATTATAAGTCACAATAATTGACAATTCAAAATATTTAAAAGATATATGGAAAATTTATGATCAAAGATAGACTTGTTTGAATATCGAAATTCAAAAATATGTCACATAAAATGAGAGCGGAAGTAATTATTAGTTGAGTGACCATATGAAAAGGGTAAATAGGCACTGTTTGTAAGATAAAATGGTATATATAAGGGTAAATAGGCACTGTTTGTAAAACAAAATGGTACATAAGATGTGTATTCTTCCACAAGCATTAACATAGCTTCAAAAGACTAGATGAATAAAAATGTTGCTCTTAATGAAACTAATTCCAAGAGTTGGTGAACTTGCAGGAATTTTTCTACTGAAGATGGCTCAAAATGAAATTAAGGAAATTTTAGATCACCTGAGAAGGATTAAGAGTGGAGGTAATCTGGATAGCATCAAGATTGCTCAAATTGAAGTACTTGAAATTGTGGTAATGTATCATAATTTTCTTTTGCCTGATTCCAGAGACATAATCATAAAGAAGGCCAATTGGATTGTGAAAATGCATCGGTGGGTATTAGATAGAATTCCAGTTCCAGATGAATGTAAAACTAACCTTAATCTAGGAAGGTTATTTTCACATTTGTTCAAATTCTTTGAAGGTAAAACCAATTTAAGTTACAATTATGAGTTGAAAGATTTTGATCTGTCGAAATATATGGATTGCCTTGGAAAGAATCTAAATGATGTACTGATGATTTTATTGGAGGAGGAGGTTAGATATGACCCTCCTGAGGAAATATTTATAAAGCAACTGAAAATTGTTCAAAAGAAAATGAAATTTTTGAGATACTTATATGACACAGAGATAAATGGTTACATCAACCATGAGAAGCTGGAATGTTTGGAGACTCGAATTCAGTTCATGGCTAACAATGTGGGACAGCTCTGTATTGCTGTTTCAGTTATTCTTTTTTCTGCTTTTGTAGATGATACAAATGAGGGTGAGGTCGACAGATATGACACGTATAAGTATTATATCTTCGATAAATCTCCATATGTATTATGCTTGATTGTGTTAGTGGAGCTGGAAATGAAGAAGATTTTTCTCAGTGAACTAAAGGCTTCCAAGTTTACTCAATCAAGAACTTTCAAAGATAAGAAATTACCAAAAGAATTTTCTCATCATCTCCAGAGTCTGCTGATGTATCTCAGAAACAAAAAGCTCGAGAACTTTCCTAATAATAAATCTTCTCGAAATATTGATGTAGCAATAGAGTTCTTGTTGGTTTTCCTTGATGCTGATGTGGCAAATCATGTAATTAACGGTAACTGGTTGAATGAGGTTATGGAAAAGGTTTTAGCTATAGCGGGTGATGTTCTATATGTAATTCACAAGCTTCTGCCTAGCTCTATAAACAAAGATGACAATAGCAAAATAAGCCTTTGCTCGATACAGATATTGGAGAAAACCAAAGATCTGAAGGCACAAGTGGAGACGTACTATAAATCCTTCAAATTCACTCCATCTCAGTTCTCCACTGTTGGTGGATGGAGCTTTCTGGATTCTCTGATACGGAAACTGAATGAGATATCGAAATCTAAATCTGGTTTAGATTTCCTGATGAAACTGTTGGAATGTATGCGTCCACTAGTCTAGATGGGACCAGGTCCTCAGCACAGTTACAAAACAGAAAATAAATAAAGTGCTGAAAGTAAAGATTGCACAACAACTTTACGTGGAAACCTCCTTGCTCAAGGGAGTAAAACCACGACCTGGCCTGCCAGGACTTTTCAAAACTTCTTTTACTAATCCTCTCCAAGCAAAAAAGCAAAAGCAAGTTTACAAACTAGGATTAACCTACTAATCCCAACTCTAAGTAATACCTCCTATTACTTAGATGAGCTAGAGCGGACACAACACCGCTTACTATACTAATCCTAACTGATTAATATAGACCTTTTAGAGTAAGAGCCTAAGTTACCCTTAACCTAGTTCTTACAATGATTCAAACGAGTTTGACAACATTTCTTTTACAAGAAAACTGATCTTACAATATAAGAGCTATTACAATGAAGTAAAATAACAGCTAATGCCAGAAGCTCTTGAATGAATCGATCAGATCCTCTCACTGTTCTTGAAGCATGAAAATCTCTCTCTTTTTGAATGAATGAATATGTTCTTGTGTATTGTTTAGTATATACCACAAAAAGTTATTACCAAACGTACAAGCAACATCCTTGTTTCTGATTGGTGAAGTACTCTGCAGCTTCACCAACTCTTCTGACGCAGACAGCTTTTACAGCTGTACATAACTTTTACACCTGGACGAGTATTCATACTCTGCAGAGGACCAGGTCCCTGCACACGTGAGGAGATCATCAAAACACCAAGTCCCTGTTCTTATCAATTTCCCCCTTTTTGATGATGACAAACAACCTGCAAAAACTCAAAAACTCCTCACGTGAGTGAACAAGCATTCATTCAAATACAACACAAATTCCCTTTTAATTCAATGCTCCTAACAACCATAGTTCGTTCCCCCTTAGTTCAATGCCCCCAACAACCAGAGTAGTTCGTTCCCCCTTAGTTCAATGCCCCCAACAACCAGAGTAGTTCGTTCCCCCTTAGTTCAATGCCCCCAACAACCAGAGTAGTTCGTTCCCCCTTAGTTCAATGCCCCCAACAACCAGAGTAGTTCGTTCCCCCTTAGTTCAATGCCCCCAACAACAACCATAGTTCGTTCCCCCTTAGTTCAATGCCCCCAACAACCAGAGTAGTTCGTTCCCCCTTAGTTCAATGCTTGTAGTTCGTTCCCCCTTAGTTCAATGCTCCCAACACAACCTAAATCCCCTAACAACACACAAACTTCCCCCTTTTGACATCATCGAAAAGATGAAGCAGTAAACATATTCAAGTGAAATGCTAGGCAATACAGAATTCAGGGCCTTGGGCCACATAGAACATGAGTATATGAGCAGAAAGAGAATATTAAATCACACATGAACAAAGACACTTAACAGAAGAAAAGCATTATATCATATATACTGCCCACTGTAGTTTAGTCAAAACAAAACGAGACACAAGATAAAAGAAAAGAGACAAGACACATTTAGGACGGAGGAGGAGAGGGATTGAGAGTACGCATCAACAACAGCATGCGCTCATTTGCACTCTCATGGGCCTGTATCAGTTGTTTGTTGAGGGACTTAATCTCCTCATTTAGAGAAGCATTTGTCTTCAGCAGCGTTGTGTTTTCATCCCTTAATTCTTTGAGCAGCAGGTCTTGACCGTCACTGGTACCAGGTCCCCTGGAAACTGCCTTCTGCAATTCAGACTTCAGTCTGGTGATTTCAACCTCCTTATCGCACAGAATCTTAGTGCGATCGGTCACTTCCCTTCGAAGAATAGCCTGCTGTTCCAAAACATCTGCCACTTGAGATCTGCCCTTAGTTGGTCCCTCAATGCACTCACATTCTAGTAGAGTAGACATAGTGAACATTTGTTTGGCAGTACCAGGTACCCCTCTTTCCACTGGAACTTCAAAATGATTAAAGACAAAGTTAAGCAAATACCCATAAGGAATTCCATGCTTCGCATTCTTCCATGTCATTACTCTATGCATATGTTCGAGCATAATTGCTGGCAGATTAATTTCCTCAAGCTCATAAGTTTTTCCATGCGGAAAAGATCGGCAGCAGAGGCTACAGTTCTCTTCTCAGTCCTGGGCACCATTACTTTGTTAATAAACTCAAACATCAATTGATACTCCCCTTTTAAGGAACTTCTTAGGAAGGCCTGCACGCTTGACGTCTCCTCGTTTTGGTGGCAAGCTTCGAGAAATCAGTAGATGGTTTGCATCCTTCAATAGTTCGAACACCCACGATGGGCACTCCAAGAATAATTCCCAGAGTTTCTTCATCAAGATGAATCTCCACATTCCGGACAGTCGTTGTGATTCCACCGCCTTCCAGTAGTTCCATTTTGTAGAAGAACTCACGCACTTCAGGTTCATGTAAGTATGGAGCTGGTGGTGCAAATAAATGATTCCAGCCTTGAATGATAACAGCATCGACCAAATTTCCCATACCAAACCGAGTGTTAATGTCAGGATTAAAAACTCTACCATTCAAGACCTTTTGTTGTTCCATCTTCTCTATCCTCTCTTTTCTAGTCAACTC
>NW_006239205.1:841248-845213 GCF_000226075.1 Solanum tuberosum | reverse complement strand
TCCGTGTGGGCTTTGTTTGCAGCAATGGCACTCCCCATAACCTTTTGTGCTTCACTCCTTGTAATATACTTCCTTTTGTCTCTTTTAGAACCAGACATTTCCAATTTTCCTTTTCCTTTTCTCTGTCGCTCCTTTGCCTTTTCAGCAGAGTTTTCAACAATGGCAGCCGCAGATGTACCTTTAGCTCCTTCCAACTCAGAAACCTGTATTTGAGATTGATTTGCTCCACGCATTCCCCTTGAGCGCCATTTTAACGGAACCTCTTCTTCTTCTTCCTTATCGCTTCCAACATCAAATGATTTAGGTGTTTGGTCAAAGATAGGCTCACTTCTGGGAAGGACCTGATCCGGTGACTCCAACTCATGCTCCAGAGAAGAGGGTTGAATATCCCTTCTTAAAAAGGCTAAACCTTGAACGCCCACCAGTTCATCACAGACAGGTGGGGTCTCATTAGGTTTTGTCACAGATTGTGCTTCCAAGAAGGAGGATTTTTCACTAGATAGGAACAAAGTAGGAGAGTATTTCAAGGTATTTCCGGAGGAAAGAACAGTAGAGACTAAAATGTCGGCCGACGGGCAGAGAGGTTCAACAATTTCGCCGGTACCATAGACAGGGGTGGAGGGAGACTCTTCAGGAGGAGGATCAGGGAAGTTAAAAGGGTTAGGTTTTTCAGAGGACTCAGTGATAGACATTTTGAGAAGAATAAGGAAGAACTTGGAGAGAAGTTTAGAGAGATAAGTTAATTAGATTTAAGAGGAGACAAGAGGGAAAAGAAAACATTCTCCAAGAGAAATTAAATAGAAGGGTAACGGGTCCCAATGGAGGTGACCTTTGGTATTAAAGCGACAAGATGTTTGAACTGACATGATGAATGGGCGAAAGACACGTGGCAGAGATGTTTGACTATCTATACAGTGTAGTATAAATGATACTAACCTCGTGAGGACCAGGTCCTCCTTTCAGTTTGTATCTCTAACAGTGTGATTAAACATTCTCTTCAGCTAAACACACCATGAGTGTATACCTGCATTAGGGTACAAAGGTGAATTCTATTTCGATAGACATTACAATCAAGAATAGATACCTGCCCTTCTTAACATAATCAAATAAAGAGGAAAAAGAATGTCGAAGGGTCAGGTGATTTTTAGCATCCCTAGCCGCATCCTATTTTTAATGAAGACATCTTTACTTAGTGACTTTGTAAAGATGTCTGCCAGCTGATCTTCAGTTTTGCAAAACCTCATCATCACATTTTGCTTTTCTACATTGTCTCTTAGGAAGTGATGCCTTATATCTATGTGCTTTGTTCTCTTGTGCTGGACTGGATTTTTTGCCATGTTCATGGCGCTTGTATTGTCGCAGACAAGAGGGATAGTGTCTGTGAGTACTCCAAAATCTTCCAGTTATTGCTTTATCCATAACAATTGTGCACAGCAAGATGCAGCAGCCACATATTCTGCTTCTGCAGTAGACAATGCCACGGAATTCTGCTTCTTTGTTCCCCATGAAATCAAGGCTGATCCCAAGAAGTGTGCCATGCCTGATGTGCTTTTTCGATCAACAAGAAAACCTGCATAATCTGCATCAGCGTAACCTATAAGATCAAAAGAGTCATCAGTAGGGTAAAAGAGGACCAGGTCCTGAGTTCCCTTCAAGTATCTCAGGATACGTTTGGCTGCCTTAAGGTGAGACTCTTTTGGTGCTGCTTGAAATCTTGCACACATCCCGACACTGAACACTATATCGGGCCTGCTTGCAGTGAGGTACAGGAGTGACCCAATAATTCCTCTATACATGGTCTGATTGACCTCCACACCATTTTCATCTTTATCAAGTTTCACACCTGTGCTCATAGGAGTATCCAGCACTTTTGCCTCAAGAAGATTAAATTTCGTGAGCAGCTCTTTGATATACTTTTCTTGGCATATTGAAGTGCCTTGAGAGGTTTGTTTAATCTGCAAGCTAAGGAAGAAGGTGAGTTCTCCCATCATGCTCATTTCAAATTCACTGCTCATCAGATTAGAGAACTCCTTGCAGAGTAAATCTGTAGTGGCTCCAAAGATGATATCATCCACATAAACCTGCACAATCAACAACTCCTTTCCTCTGGATTTCAAAAACAGTGTATTATCAATTTTACCTCTTTTGAACCCATTTGCAAGAAGGAATTTTGACAGTCGTTCATACCAAGCTCTAGGAGCTTGTTTTAAACCATACAGAGCCTTATCTAACTTTAACACATGATTTGGCAATTCTGTATCTTCAAAGCCTGGAGGCTGCTTGACATACACTTCTTCCTTCAGATTTCCATTCAAGAAAGCACTCTTGACATCCATTTGAAACAGTTTAAATTCCATATGAGCGGCAAATGCTATTAAGATTCTGATGGCTTCCATTCTTGCTACAGGAGCAAAGGTCTTATCATAATCAATTCCCTCTTCTTGGTTGTAACCCTGTACCACCAATCTTGATTTATTTCTAGTAATGATCCCATGCTCATCCAGTTTGTTTCTGAAGACCCATCTGGTCCCAATAATGGTTCTGTCAAGTGGTCTGGGGACCAGGTGCCATACCTTACTTCTCTCAAACTGATGAAGCTCCTCCTGCATTGAGGTTACCCAATCTACATCCTTCAAAGCTTCCCTAATGTTTTTGGGTTCAATGGATGATATAAATGCTAAATGTGCAACTAGATTTCTTGATTTGGACCTAGTTTGAATTCCTGAGTCAAGTGGAGAGGTGAGACTGTCTAGGGGATGAGAAGATTGATGTTTCCATCCAGATTTTTTGGTAATCTCTTCTTCTCTGTCAGCATCAGAGTTTCCTTCATCTTCTTCAAGATTTTGAGACAATGTTTCCTGTGATGCACTTGAGGGACCAGGTTCTCTTAAGTGTTCTGTATCATTCTCTTTTGCACCCTGATCATCCTGTTGCTTGGTCATCAGCTCCTCCACCTCGTAGTCCTTATTGTTCTGTCTTCTTGTACCCAATTCATCAAACTTGACGTGCATGCTTTCTTCAACACAAGAAGTTCTTTTGTTGAACACCCTGTAAGCCTTGCTTGTAGATGAGTACCCAACAAATACTCCCTCATCACTTCTGGCATCAAACTTGCCTAGATCATCCTTTCCATTTTTCAACACAAAACATTTGCACCCAAAAGGCTTGAGATGAGCAATTGAAGGCTTTTTGTCCTTTAACAACTCATAAGGTGTTTTCTTGATGATTGTCCTGATAAGACATCTGTTTGTCACATAGCAAGCTGTATTAACTGCTTCAGCCCAAAAATTCATTGCCAGTTCTGAATCAATCAGCATAGTTCTAGCAATATCCACCAGAGTTCTGTTTTTTCTTTCAACAACTCCATTTTGCTGAGGAGTTCTTGGTGCCGAGAAGTTGTGGCTGATTCCATTTTCTGCGCAAAACCCTTCAAAAATAGAGTTTTCAAACTCTGAACCATGATCAGATCTGATACTGGCTATCCTGTAGTTTATCTTTAATTGAATGGCTTTGATGAAAGTGATCAGAATTCCAGCAGTCTCATCCTTTTTCCGCAAAAACATATTCCAGGTGTACCTGGAGAAATCATCAACAATTACAAGAATATATTTTTTGCCTCCTCTACTTTGAACCCTGACCGGTCCACACAAATCCATGTGAAGAAGTTCTAGAGGTCTGGTAGTGCTCACACTCCTTCTTGCCTTGAAAGATGATCTTGTTTGTTTTCCTTTTATACAGGCGTCACAAACTTTGTCATTTGAGAACTTTAGCTTTGGTAAACCGAGGACCAGATCCCCTGCAACAAGCTTGTTAAGTAAAGAGGTACTTACATGACCCAGTCGTCTATGCCAAAGATTTGCATCATCAGTTTGAGCACTCAGACATGACAGGCTGGCTCCTTCAATAGAATCAAGATCAGCAACATACATATTCTTGACTCTTTTTGCAGACATCGCAATTTTCTT
>NW_006239205.1:785922-838626 GCF_000226075.1 Solanum tuberosum | reverse complement strand
AAACCTCTTTTGGAGAATTTGGAGAAAGAGCTATCAGCTCTTGCATCCATTTTAGAGAAGGATCTGTCATCTTTATCATCCATTTTCAGAGATGTCGCCAAGGTGCACCATGAACATGAAATTCTTTAAGATCTTCACAGGCGTACTATCAATTTGGCATATGAAGCTGAAGTTGCCATTGGCTCTATTCTTGCTCACTATAATGTTTTTTGGCATATTTTTTGCTCACTTCCTGCAATATTAAAAGAGATCAAACAAATTAATGCGAAGGTGACTGAGATGTGGTCAGCAGACGTTGCTCTTAAACCTTGCTATGTGGTAGCACCATTTCTTAAACCTTGCTATGTGGTAGCACCATTTAAACATCTGCCAACTCTAGATAGCAATCCAGTAACTGATGATGAGATAGTGGATTTTGGGAATTACACAGAAAAAATGATTCAGTATCTGATTAGAGGTAAAAATGAGCTAGACGTCATCCCAATTGTAGGCATGGGGGGACAAGGGAAAACGACAATTGCTAGAAAGGTTTACAATAGTGACAACACTGTTTCTCATTTTGATGTTCGAGCATGGTGCATCGTTTCCCAAACATATAACCGGAGAAAAGCTATTACAAGAGATTTTGAGTCAAGTTACTGGTTCCAAGGACAAGGGAGATAAGGATGACATCCTTGCTGATGAGTTGAGGAAAAGCTTAATGGGCAAGAGATATCTTATTGTATTGGATGATATGTGGGATTGTATGGCATGGGATGACTTAAGGCTTTCTTTTCCAGATATTGGAAATAGAAGCAGAATCGTAGTAACAACTCGACTTGAGAAAGTGGGTGAGCAAGTCAAGTACTACACTGATCCTTATTTTCTTCCATTCTTCACAACAGAAGAGAGTTGCAAATTATTGCAGAAAAAAGTGTTTCCAAAGGAAGATTTCCCGCTTGAACTACAAGATGTAAGCCAAGCAGTTGCAGAAAAATGCAAAGGATTGCCTCTGGTGGTTGTCTTGGTAGCTGGAATAATCAAAAAAAGGAAAATGGATGAATCTTGGTGGAATGAGGTGAAAGATGCTCTCTTTGACTATCTTGATCATGAGTCAGATGAATATAGTCTGGCGACTATGCAATTGAGTTTTGATAACTTACCCCATCGTTTAAAGCCGTGCCTTCTTTATATGGGGATGTTTCCGGAGGATGCAAGAATTCTAGTGTCTAAATTAGTATGTTTATGGATAGCGGAAGAATTCGTGGTGAACATTGAATCTGCTGAAGATTACCTAATGGATCTCATTAGCTGTAACATGGTAATGGTTTCAAAGAAAGAATATAACGGTAAGGTTAAATACTGTCAGGTTCATGATGTAGTGCTTCACTTTTGCTTGGAGAAGAGTAGAGAAGAAAAGTTTATGTTGGCAGTGAAGGGGCATTATAGCCAGTTTCAACCTTTTGATTGGAATGAAAGTCGAGTGAACTTCCATTTGAGTGAAGAGCATTCCAAATTTGCATCTCTGGGATCCAAAACACGGAAGCCTTTCCACCAACCGTTGAGGTCACTGATAACGAACCAAAAATCTTTTGATGGGATTCCCTTAAGGTCTTGGATTCATAAGATGCGGCTTCTTAAGGTCTTGGATTTGAGTTCCCATGAAGTGTGTTATTTGTTTTCAGATACATTGAAACCACTAAATCACCTGAAGTACCTTGCAGTTTCGGCAGAGAGATTCTATTTTCATCCAGAATCACATCTGCCCCATCTTGAAACTTTAATTGTGAAGAATAATTGGACAAATGCAGTAGTGTTGCCAGCATCTTTTTGGGAAATGGAAAAATTAAGGCATGTTGAGATTAGGAAAGCTGAATTTGATAAGCAGGGGCTCTTTGAAGGATCCTCTAAATTGGAAAATTTGAGGATATTAAAGAATATTGTTACCTTTCCAATTGATAGGGTGGATGTGTTATCAAGGAGGTGTCCTAATCTTCAACAACTTCTCGTCGAATTTGATGGACATTCTGCAGATTATCTTCATCTCACATTGGAGAATCTTACCCAGCTTCAAATACTTGACCTTTCCTTTAAGGGACCCCACATTGTATCTGGGTTACAATTGCCTTCAACTTTAAACAAGTTGGTACTAAGAAGGACTGGTATAGGAAACCTGATTTCCTTCATTGCGGGACTACCAAGCCTTGAGTATCTCCAATTACACAACCAGGATCGTGTTCAAATCAGAGATTGGTGTCTTGGAGATATCACGTTCCATAACCTTAAGTTCTTGAAATTGGCGTGGTTAGAAATCTCAAGGTGGAATGCCTCGGAGGAATCCTTTCCCCTGCTTGAAACACTTGTTATGGAAGAGTGTGACGACCTCGAGGAGATCCCCCTTAGCTTTGCAGATATTCTAACACTGAAACAAATTAAGTTGATTAGGTGTGAGAACAAATCTCTGGAGGATTCAGCTGTGAGGATTAAGAAAGATGTTGAAGAGAATGAAGGAAATGACCGTATTGACCTCATTATCAAAGTAAGTAGAAACAAACTCCTATGTTCTGTTTTTGAGTATCTATATGCATCTAATGTGCAAACAGTATGTTTAATACAGGATAGGTGACGAAATCCAAAGCAGCTGTGAGTAAAGCATGTACTTGTCACGACAACATGGTAGTCTTTCAGTTTCTTTTCTTGTTCCTTTATGTTTTTTTCGGGATAAGATGCTTGCTTTCTCTTAATTGCTCCATCATGTCGATCTAAAAGTAATGAGGATGTGTTTGAATTTGACAATTGCTCAGAAAACTGCAGCAAAAGCACAAACAGCATGGACCGAGTTCACTCTTAGCAAATTGTTGTAACCATGCTCATGCTGGAGTTTATTTGCCGAAACATCCATCCTTGTGCACTACTACTGATTGCTAAGGGTTTTTTTATTGTTCGACATAGACGACTCATTCCTACTGGGAAGGGAAGGATTATGCCTTGATTCTCTTTTCCCAGTATGTTTCAGATGCTATTCCACTGTGATGCCCTATATAAATATCATCACTTGCTTTTGTAACTTGGTCGTTGTTTTCACCTTTTATTTTCTATAACTAGTTTCAGGACACGTGCATTGCACATATATCCCATGTGAATTTTTATATGATCCCTTCATCTTTTGTATCTTGATGGCTGTAGCTTGAAATCTCCGACAGTATAGCGTATGTGCTCGTCAGTCACCTCAGAGATGAAACCACCATCAGCTAACTCCTCAAACTTCACCTTCCTAAGTGATTTTTTTTGTTATTAACGTGCACAAAACTCTGTTTTCCAACAATCTAATTGGAAACTTTCGAAAGCATTGTCATATATACTAACACGTCCATCAGTCACGAGTGGTGATCATGATTCGGTGGCCTTTTCTGTCTCTGGGGAAAACATTCATGACGGAATCCACAACGTCTGTCGTCCAAACATCATCCAACATGATAAGACATTTGCCTCCTTTGTCAATGAATTCACATATTCTGTAGTGAGTTTGTTAAACACTTTCAGAATGCTAAGAAAGACCCCGAATATCAGGAAATACTCAAAGGAAACCTGAGGGTCTTTAAAGATTTTTATTGCCCGTGTCGACTTTCAAAGTCCAGGCAAGTCCACCACAGGGATAAGTACAAGCAAGGAGGGCTAAACGTTATCTCTAGGGAGGTAAATCATTGGTTCCTTCAGCAAGTCATTTGATCACTATTTCTATTGAGGATAAGAATCATATATTACCTCATCTATTTGACCTTTCTTCTACTTTTAAACATTTTCCCATTTCATTTCAATAAACTTGTTTCTAGTTTCACCTAATATGTGATCTCATAAATGTATCTTTATTGGAATCCAAATCTGAAATCTTTGGTTAAATAGGAGTGACTAAAAATCCTTGAGTATGTGAAATTACACAGTAAAATCACTCAACTAATTAGGAGTTATTTGGTGTGAGGTGAACGATATAATAAGTTGTTCGGAAATCATCCCATTTGATTCCATTATTTTTTAAAAAAGGCATATATGTGACAATTTTCGCTTTGTGCAGATAAGATAACGTGGGAATAATGAAAAAAATTGAGTAACACAAGACACTAGTACAGTAAACATGGGGTCAACAAGTCTATGCATTATTTTTCTTCTTTAACCTTCTATGCAACACATGCAAAACTAATTTAAGTATAAAAATTATTTACTCGATATAGATATTCGAGAAAACTAAAGATTTGAAGGTAAAAGTGAAGACATACTACAAATCCTTAAAGTTCAGTACTCCATCTCAATTTTCCAACATTGTTACTTTGAGTCGTTTGTTAGTCAATATCACTAATAACTATATCAAATTACATAAAAAATGATCTATAGTGATAATTAATTAACGACAATAGCTTAATTGTTGCAAATATGTATTTTTAGAGGTAATAAACAATATTTTTAACTGTCTCTAAAGCCAACAACGACATTAGATCTAAGGATAATTAACTAATGTCGATAAAAGTTTTATCACTATTTATTGCCACTAATAGATGTTTTTGTTGTAGACTTGTAGTGATCATCATCTTTATATTCCATGAATAAAAAATTTGGTTGGTAAGAGTAATTATTATATTTGATATAAATGGTCTAAATGTTGGTAAAACATAATAATATCAATTATAAATTTTGTTTAAATATGAAATAAATGATTGGTAGATATAAAATAATTTATTTTTAACAAAATATAAACTTGTTAGTTAATTTTTGTATATTAAAAATGTGAAATCATGATATGAAATTTCTAAATCAAGTTTTTTGGAAAATTTGAGATTTCATCTCATTATTTAAAATTATGAGATAGAATTATATGTTCAAACGCTGATTTCAACTCATTATTTGATTCACATGTTTAAACACCTACTTAAACAATGCTCCACTAATGAGCCAATTTTAAAAATTAAGTTAGGCCTAAATGTCATTTCCTTTTTGAATTGCTTAAGTGATTTTTCTAACTAATATATAATCTAATGAAACATAGGAGGAAAATTTGGGGTCAAAAAGTCTTTGCACATTTTGTAATTATTATTTTTTATCATTTATTGTAAAAGAGAATTGCAAAGTACTTCACATGTGACTCTAGTATTGCTTGATAAGTCATCTCATAGGTCCCATTTGCATGTGTGATTGCTTTATTCATTTGTATTTTCCCCTTTAATTTCTAAGCAGCGTCTGCAAAATTCATTTATGGATATACCTACTGAAGTTATTTTCTGGTTGAATATAACACCTTTCATTAATCATCAACCAATAAACATAAAATTTTAGCAGCATAGAATACTAAAGGTAAATTAAATATATATGGAAGAAAAATTCAGTAGTACTGACTTTAGTGAGATCAATACTTGGATGACCGTATAGGGAATTAACTCATATTCGAAAATTAAACTGATGGATTTGTTTACAAAGAGTATTACCTCAGGAAATGTTCGAATTTCTCAAGCAATAAAGTGAAGTTCGATTCAAAATGCCTGCTTGAAGAAAATAAAAAGTAGACTTCTTTTGTACCAATATATTGTCTCATGGGTCATATTCATAATTAAAGTTTAGAAGGTAACAACTTAAAAAATAGCATTAAATAAAAGTTCCATTTAATTTGGTATCAAATCGGATATAATTTTAGCGGGATTTTAGTGTATTTTCCTAGTAAAGACAAATAATATACACACTATGTCCTATTTTATGTGGCATCCTTTTCTCTTTTTGTTCGTCCCAAAAAGAATGTTACCTTATTATAATTAGAAATAATTTTGCTTTAAAATTCTCCTTTTACTCTTAATAAAATCTATATATAATATAAAGCTAGATAAAAGAAAAGTGACGGTGGCACCTCGCTTTGGCCAATGATTCTATTTATCTTTTTCCTATTTTTTTGACAATTTTTTCTATTTTTTAAAATTATTATTGTATAAAAATGAATGTGTGAATTACTACTCCACTTATTCATATTATTTAATATTAAAACCTAATGTCTTTATTTCCATTACCCCTGACTTTTAATAACCATAATTCCTAATTTATACTAACAGTGATGTAAATGTTCATGATATCTTTTGGTATTTCCTATTATGTCCTATAAATAGAGGCATTAGAAAATTGTGTTACAAAAGAAATGATTATATTTATATGTATAATTGGGCTAGGGATTAACTAGGTGAAGCATGTTCATCTTTGTAACCAAAAATCAGAGTCTTTTTTATAACTTTCTAAAATAGCATTTGATAGCTTATATATTGCTTTAATTTTTTTGTTTTACTTATATGAGATTTGATTATTTTATTGTAGGTGTTTTTTTGTTGAACGGTGATATTAATTTGATAAACAAATTGAATTTCAATCTAGTAATTTAGTGAGAAAAATTCTAAATAGGCTCCCGCAAGATTATTGGCGGAAAGGTATAATTTTTATTTATTTATTTACATGTAAGTCATATTTCTTATTACTTAAATTTTATTTTAAGAAATTGACAAGAATTGGAAGTGGCAAATGGTACTTCCAAGACTTCTATTCAATTGGATAATTGTTACTTGACGTGCTAAAATGCTGTTAAACCATCAATTTATTGAATATTTATAGATTTGTGTAAACAAAAAACTAGTCTTTCAGTAATCTTGATTGTATGCTTTCTTTTCTTATGTTCCACTTCACAATATTTTCTCAGTTGGCACTTATTGCAACATGCTTGAGCTGCAAATTTTATCGCAGAAAACGAGCTACACTCCAATATTAACAATATTTCCTTGTTTGTTTTTGCAGCAAACGAGCTACGCTGACATGCGGGATCTAGCAGTACAGCACATTCGAACCCTTCAAGATCAGGTTCAGGTGAGTGATTAAATTGATCAACCTTACTGCTTTGGCGCTTTACCTAAATTACTTATACTCTATGTTCCTCGGACTCTTCAAAGAGACAGTTAAATCCTCCAAAAGCTATGATCGAACACTAGTACAACAATTTTGGCCCGAGCAACATATCTTATATTCTCACATGATGTTTACACCAAAACCGTAACAATTTAACCTTAATGTTTTTGGGATAGATGATGTCTAATATATTTTGCAAAAAAAATGATAAATTTTCTCTCCCCACCTTTATAGCTGTGTGATTCAAGTAGTAGAAATATATTTTTCACATTTTCTTATTCTTATGCAGAATCTGAATACAGAACTTGAAAACTGCAAATGTGGATGTAAGAAATCAAGTCAATAACAAAATGGGAGGAAGCACTTTAGCTGAAGATTGACTTAAAAGGATTTTTGTCACCATTATTTTGCCTCTTAGAAACTCAAATTTGTACATAAGGAAGTAAATTTCATACTAGTTTTTTAAAGCTAAAAAGTAAACTCTCTTTGTTTTTTTTTTTCCTTTTCCAGTTTGAAGACTACGTATATGATTGTTTTGGATTATTCTAGTTTTTTTTTCCATCTAACATTTACATTTTTAATTTAGTTTTGAGTTTATTTTGGTTGAAGATCATAAAGCTAATTGATGATGTTGTACAACAACTTTCTCTATTTCATTTTTATGTAAAATGAGTGGGCAAGACATTTTCTTGCTTTCTGTTATGTTCTTCTTAGGAAATGACCATTTACAATTTGAAAAGAAGAAAACTAACTCTACTCTACAAGGATTTCATGTGTTTTATTTTTTGAACAGATCATTTTTTGTGAAAAAGTCAATTAATATAACGTTTGTACTGAGCCATAATATCGATCTTTCCTGTCTTACCCATGTATGTCATGGATATATGTGATTCATCAATGCGGAGCTTTAGGATATTTTGAGATTTTGTTCATGAACAATGATTTGCTCATTCGGTAAGATTGCATAGGAAATTGACTCTTTCTTTTCGTTGTTATTGCTTTCATTAGTCGTTGTCTCATAACAGACTCTCTAACTAACATTGGAGAAACAGGAAAATTTCTTCACTGAGGCTGTCTCTTTGCCATGACAAGTTAGAGTTGCAAAATAAACTCAACTACAAAAATTTTGCTGTGCACTTAAAATTTTGAAGTTTGTTATTGTTGAATTATTGTAATTTGTGGCAGCTATTGAAATATTTTTTTTCACTACTGCCCCACATATTGTCCTTTTTTATTCTTTCATTTACTTGACAGTAGGAGACTAGATTGTGTTACGACCCAAATTCCAAGATCCGTTACAGAAAACACAATAGATGTTCACACTGATCCTTTGCGCTACCAAATGTATGTGTTATTGATCATCAACTCCAAACGTATTGTTCCCTTAGTCTTGGCAATGGCATCTTCGCATTCTTTACTAGCTTTACATGTGCCTTAAAATTATTTAAATATCTTTTTATATTCTAATTTAAGAAGACATCGGCCGGGCCCACGGAGAAGACTTGGGGTCAAAAAGAAAAGTGTATGTATTGGAAAGTTGATGGAATGTTTTCACTTTTTCCCTTAGTGCTCTCTGCTTTCTCCTTTTCTCTTCAATAATAATGCCGAACTCAAAAAGAAAGATTTTGTGTATTTGAAATTTTTTTAATCACAAACATTTTTTTTTATAAACGGAACATGAATTAATAAAGCACTGATTGTTGTTTATCTACCATTAATAATGCAATAATTCAGAACTCATACAATACACATTCCAGTCTGTTTGAGCCATTGCCAACTCTAATTATTGTTTGATCTCCTCACCCATCTCTCTGTACTAGACAACACCTTGTGCCATATAGGATTCGGAACTACGACCAATCAGTTAACAATCGATCGATCAACCACTGAGCTACTCAGGAGCAACAGGAGATTTGATAAGTTAAGATTGAGGTGAGTTCCATTGATTAATAATTTATTTTCATACTTCAAGGAATTCCGTATCCTCTGAATATATATACCCTCTCTTCCTAATTTAAGTGTCTTAGTTTGACGAGGAATTCAATACACAAGTCATAATGAATAAAGCTAACAAATTCTTTTCCATTCAACCAAGTCTATCCTACAGCCAAGTAAACGAAAGAAGGAATGAAAAAGGAGAAACAAATTATACAAGACACGAGTACAGTAGACTCGTATTGGTATATAAAACTTTTAGCTTTTTAGATTGAGTTATATCTTGGTGTCATATTTTTCTAAGGTATCATAGCAAGATCCATTCTCGTTTGGACACATGATCCATGCTCCAGTTGGGTCTGAATATAAACAGGGGTGTTATAGTCCCACATTGATCGGGAAACAGACTGGTAATTTGCTCATATGTACTTAAATAATCCTTCCTAATGAGTTACACTTTAGGGGTTGAGTTTGGCTCAATGTCACATCTCTAGAATCATTTAAATAGTTTTTCTATAGGGAAACATGTTTTCAATATTAATTATAATCATATTTGTTCTTTTAATGATTGGATCCGAAAATTGAAGATACAAAGAGGCATAAGAGAAGAAAAAATTACAAGTTGGTTTCACTTATTAACTAACTGTATAAGTCATCTTCTTCATGAATTACTTTTTTCCTATAGACAGAGAGTTGATTTCTCAAATGGTCCGCTCAAAAGGCTTAGTTAAGTTAAGTGATTTTATGAGATAATAACTATTAGTTAAGTGACTATATGAAAATGCTAAATATATATGCGCCATTTGTTAGAAGAAATGGTACATAAGATGTATAATCTTTCACAAGCTAAATTAACATAGCTCCAAACACCAGATGAATTAAAATGTTTCTCTTAATCAATCTAATTCCGAGTTGGTGAACTTGCAGGAATTTTTCTACAAAAGTGGCTCAAAATGAAATTGAAATTAGGTACTGTTTCACCGAAAATGGTTCAAAATGAAATTGAGGAAATGTTAGATCACCTAAGATGGATCAAGAATGGAGGTAATCTGAGTAGCTACAAGATTAAGAGAATTGAGAAACTTGAAGTGGTGCTAAGAGTTTTTAGAACCATTATAGAGTATCATCATGTTGATCTTTTGCATGATTCCTTGGTGGAACTCACAAAGAAGGCCAAATCGACAGTGGAAATGCTTCAACGGGTATTGGATGGGATTCCAGATGAATGCAAAACTAAGCTTAATCTGGAAAGGTTAGAATCACATTTGTTGAAATTCTTTCAAGGTAATACCAGTTTAAGTGACAATAACAAGTTGAATGATTTTGATCTGTCGAAATATATGGATTGTCTCGGAAAAAATCTAAATGATGTACTGGTGATGTTACTGGAAGGGGTTAGGTTTTTCCCTCCTGAAGAAAACCTTGAAATACACAAATTTATAAAGCAGCAAGAAATTGTTCAAAAGAAACTTAAATTTTTGATTTACTTATATGCCACAGAGATAAAGGGCTACGTCAACCATGAGAAGCTAGAATGTTTGGAGACTCGAATGCATTTCATGGCTAACAATGTGGGACAACTTTGTCTTGCTATTTCAGGTTACATTGTTTCTAATTTTGTAGATGATAAAGATGAGGATGAGGATGAGGATGAGGATGAGTATGATATCTTGAATAAACCTCCTTATTTATTATTCTTGATTGTGTTAGTAGAGCTGGAAATGAAGAAGATTTTTCGCTCTGAGCTAAAGGCTTCAAAGTTTACTCATTCAAGAACTTTCAAGGACAGGAAATTACCAAAAGGATTTTCTCATCATTTCCATAGTCTGTTGATGTTTCTTAGAAACAAAAAGGTCGAGAACTTTCCTAATTATAACACTGCTCAAAATATTTATGTAGCAATAATAGAGTTCTTGGTTGTTTTCCTTGAAGCTGATGTGTCAAATCATGTTATTAATGGTAACTGGTTGAATGATGCTATGGAAAAGGTTGGAGTTATAGTGGGTGATATTCTATGTGCAATTCAAAAGGTTCTTCCTAGATCTATAAACAAAGATGACACCAGAAAAATGAGTCTTTGGTCCATACATATATTGAAGAAAACTAAAGATCTGAAGACACAAGTGGAGACGTACTATAAATCCTTAAAATTCACTCCATCTCAATTCCCCACTGTTGGTGGATGGAGCTTTCTGGATTCTCTTATACGGAAACTGAATGAGATGTCGAAATCTAAATCTGGTTTAGATTTCCTGATGAAACCTCTTTTGGGGAATTTGGAGAAAGAGCTATCAGCTCTTACATCCATTTTAGAGAAGGATCTGTCATCTTTATCATCCATTTTCAGAAATGTCTCCAAGGTACACCATGAGAATGAAATTCTTCATGATCTTCACAGGCGTACTATCAATTTGGCATATGAAGCTGAAGTTGCCATTGACTCTATTCTTGCTCAGTATAATGTTTTTGGCATATTTTTGCTCACTTCCTACAATCTCAAAAGAGATCAAGCAAATTAATGCGCATGTGACTGAGATTTGTTCAACAGACGTTGCTCTTAAGCCTTGCTATGTGGTAGCACCATTTAAACACCTATCAACTAGACATATCAATCCAATGACTGATGAGGAGATAGTGGGTTTTGGGAATGACACTGAAAAAATGATTCAGTATCTGATTAGAGGTACAAATGAGCTAGACGTCATCCCAATTGTAGGCATGGGGGGACAAGGGAAAACGACAATTGCTAGAAAGGTGTACAATAGTGATAACATTGTTTCTCATTTTGATGTTCGAGCATGGTGCATCGTTTCACAAACATATAACCGGAGAACGCTATTACAGGAGATTTTTAGTCAAGTTACCGGTTCCAAGGACAAGGGAGATAAGGATGACATCCTTGCCGACATGTTGAGGAAAAGTCTAATGGGAAAGAGATATCTCATTATATTGGATGATATGTGGGATTATTGTATGGAATGGGATGACTTAAGGCTTTGTTTTCCAGACGTTGGAAATAGAAGCAGAATAGTAGTAACAACTCGACTTGAGAAAGTGGGTGAGCAAGTCACGTGCCATACTGATCCTTATTCTCTTCCATTCCTCACAACAGAAGAGAGTTGCAAATTGTTGCAGAAGAAAGTGTTTCAAGAGGAAGATTGTCCGCCTGAACTACAAGATGTGAGTCAAGCAGTTGCAGAAAAATGTAAAGGATTGCCTCTAGTGGTTGTCTTGGTAGCTGGAATAATAAAAAAAGGAAAATGGAAGAATCTTGGTGGAATGAGGTGAAAGATGCTTTATTTGACTGTCTTGATCGTGAGTCGGAAGAATATAGTCTGGTGACCATGCAGTTGAGTTTTGATAACTTACCCGATTATTTAAAGCCTTGCCTTCTTTATATGGGGATGTTTTCGGAGGACGCGAGAATTCCAGCATCTAAATTGATAAGTTTATGGATTGCTGAAGGATTCGTGGAGAACACTGAATCTGCTGAAGATTACTTGATGGATCTCATTAGCAGTAACGTGGTAATGGTTTCAAAGAAAGAATATAACGGTAAGGTTAAATACTGTCAGGTTCATGATGTAGTGCTTCACTTTTGCTTGGAGAAGAGTAGAAAAGAAAAGTTTATGCTGGCTGTGAAGGGAAATCGTAGCCAATTTCAACCTTGTGATTGGAAGGAACGTCGAGTGAGGTTCAACCAAACACGGAATCCAAAACACAGAAGCCTTGTGAATGGAAGGATAGTCCAAGAGCATTTCAACTTTGCATCTCTGAGATCCAAAACATGGAAACCTTGTGATTGGAAGGAAAGCCAACCGAATCCAAAACACGGAAACCTTGTGATTGGAAGGAAAGTCAAAGAGCATTCCAAGTTTGCATCTCTGGGAACACGGAAACCTTTCCACCAACAGTTGAGGTCACTGATAACGAACGGAGAATATTTTGATGGGATTCCCTTCTTTCAGGTTCATAAATTGCGACTTCTTAAGGTCTTGGATTTGAGTTCCCATAGAGTGTATAAATTGTCAGCTAGTTTCAAACCACTAAATCATCTGAAGTACCTTGCAGTTTTCGCAATTAAATTTGATTTTCATCCAGAATCACATATGCCCCATCTTGAAACTTTAATCGTGAATAATGATTGGGAAAATATAGTAGTGTTACCAACGTCTTTTTGGGAAATGGAAAAATTAAGGTATGTTGAGATCGAATATGCTGAATTTGATAAGCAGGGGGTCATTGAAGGAACCTCTAAATTGGAAAATTTGAGGATATTAAAGAATATTTTTAGATTTCCAATTGATAGTGTGGATGTGTTATCAAGGAGGTGTCCTAATCTTCAACAACTTCACATCCGCTTCGGGGACGATAATTGTTCTGCAGAGTCTTTTTGTCTCACATTGAAGAATCTTAGCCAGCTTCAAAAACTTCGCCTTACCTCTAAGTGGCGCCGCACTGTATCTGGGTTACAATTGCCTTCAAATTTAAAGATGTTGGTACTAAGTGGGACTGATATAGGAAACCTTATTGCGGGACTACAAAGCCTGGAGTATCTCCAATTACAAGATGTGTATTTTCCTCCTTCAGAAGAGTGGTGCCTTGGAGATATCACGTTCCCTAAACTTAAGGTCTTGAAACTGGCGGCGTCACATATTTTGAGGTGGGATATCTCAGAGGAATCTTTTCCCCTGCTTGAAACACTTGTTATAAGAGGGTGTAAGAATCTCGAGGAGATCCCCCTTAGCTTTGCAGATATTCCAACACTGAAACAGATTAAGTTGATTGACTGCAATAAATCTCTGGAGGATTCAGCTGAGAGGATTAAGAAAGATGTTGAAGAGAATGAAGGAAACGACCGTATTGACCTCATTATCGAAGTAAGTAGAAACAAACTCCTATGTTTTGTTTTTAAGTATCTACATGCATCTAACTTGACACCAATATGTATAACACAGAATTATAATTAGGGTCATCTGGCAGCTGTGAGTCAAACATGTACCTGCCTGTAATCACAACAATGGTATATATTTTTTCTTGTTCCTTCTTCTAATTTAATGCTTGCTTTCACTTAATTGCTCCATGTTGATCTCAAACTAACGAGGATGTATTTCAATTTGATAATTGCAGCAGAAGTACAGCCAATTGTTGCAGCCATGCTCATGCTCAAGTATATTGTGCACCTAGAGCTGAAATCCCTGTCCTTTATCTGTATGTTTTAGATGGTCTTTCACTGTGATTTCTTGTTGCCTTTGTTATGCAGCTTTATTATTTTACAACCTATCAAAACATTGCTTCTTGTTTGTTTTTTTGTAATATAATAGTTGTTTCCCTTCATCTTACACCTGCAAAATTCAAATAAAGTATACAATTGAAAGTTGGTTGAATACAAGTATACCTCCCTATTATCAATCAATAGAATACTGAATGGAAGTTTTGATAGCTTAGTACTAAATAATTTTGGAGCAATCCATAACATACATCTCACTTCATTAATAAGTATTGAGTACATGTACAAAAGCTATCTATGTTGTTCCGACTCTTCAAAAATGTCACCAAGTAGTACTTTTGGATAACAACTTGATAGCTATTTGTACTTTCTCTCTTATTCCTTTGATAGCCTACATCAAATTAGGTACTTTAACATGAACTTATACATATCTATAAAACTTAGGTAGAAAATGTAAAGCATAGATTTACGATGATGCAGATTTGAATCTCTGAAATATTTATCAGTTTGAGATACTCCAAGTTTTATGTAAATCAAGTATAGAGAAGAACCGTATAAATGATCTACTTTATAGAGTGTTTAGCGGCCATGGTATCAGATGAAAAAGTACAACTTGAATATGCATTAAGCATAAACAATTCTAAACCATATGATAACATTGAAAAATCGAGACTTGGAGTGATTCAGGAGTCTTGTGTGGAAGGGCTCTATCGCTCAAAGGATCAAAGGTACACAGGGGATAACAATAAATTTTCATCACAAATACAGGTAAAACTTGGATATAAAGGTATGCACTAGCGAAAGAACTTCAGACTACTAGCAAACTACATTGTGTGCACACTGTGTTTATACATTTGTCCAGAACATTGTAGATTTGTAAATCCTAGTCTCTATTTAACCTGCTAGAAAGTAATGCTGAACTGCCATTAGCCCGGGTTCAGCCTTTACTTCGAATTAGACTTGGGCTTTAACGGGGCTTCTTCCAAAGCAAGACGAGAAAGTATCCATTATTCATCTATCCAGGAGGACAATGGTGGAGTCTCCGAATTTATCCAAGTTGCCCACATGAATGCGTGCCTTTCACCTTTAACCATATCTTCAGCAGCACAGGACTCTAACTGCTTCATTTCATCAGTTGTCAGGTTTACAGATATGGCTTCAATATTTTCGTTGAGGTTGTCAATCTTGGTGGTACCGGGTATGGGGCATATGTCATCTCCTTTGTGAAGAATCCAAGCCAATGCAAGTTGTGATGTGGTGCATCCCTTTCTTGATGCTGTTTCCTTGACTTGCTCGTATATTTGCTTGTTCTGCTCAAAATTTTCAGGCTTGAACCTTGGTATATTCTGGAAAAAAACAAATGATAAAAGAAACATACATCAACCATACCGATCATATGTATTGTTTTATACGTTAATCATAACATGCTGTATCAGAAGAGATTTCGAGCGACAAGGATGAGTTGGCAAACTGGATTGAGAACCGTGAGGTTCAAGTTCAAATAAAAAACACTAGGTGATTTCTTTCTATCTGTCTATGCCTTGATGGATAGAGTTACCCAGTACCAATGAGTCAAAACAGTTTTTTCTTTGATGACAACTTCGTTTAAACAACTCTACTTTTGTATCATTCTAGTTATAAATATTGTGATTTCTAGTAAAATTTCTATAATTCAGATATACCAAAAATTTGGATGCATTGATCATGACACTGTGATCCGCCATTCGTTGTGGGATAGGAGTACCTTTTTTGTACTCTCTAAGCATTTTAATTTATAAAGAGTGTTCTTCTTTGATGTCCGAATTTGCACTAGAAGTTAAGACTCGTTGATCTTGTATTCAGATCGCCTTATTCAAAAGGGAGCATGTGTTTCGTAACCTTAATTCATCAATACTGACAAAATCTCATCAAGATCAATACTGGTAGATTGGTCGAGCTCAGTTAATCAGCAAGCCATTGGTTCAGAGTAGGAAAGTCACAACGTTGATGCTAACATTGAACTCTCCCAAGGAGAGGCTTGGAGGGTTTCACAAAAAGCCAATGACACATGTTACAGAATTTTGGTTTAAAAGGAAAATGATGCCTATGATATGCAGCTAATTGAGGTAAATGGCTAAATGCAAATGAAAATCACGCAAGATCGAAGACAGTGCAATTAACTAGACCAACCTTGCGGAAGTCGCCCTCGGCCAAGCTCTCAATCAACTCTGGACCTGCTGAGAAGAATCCTCGTCCAAGAGGACTATACGGAACAATTCCAATTCCTAATTCTCTGGAAAAGGCATTTACTCAGAAGAACCTTCATATTAACTGAAAGAGTGAACTCTAAGAGACACATTACCTGCAAGTTGGAACTATTTCTTCCTCCAGATCTCTGGTCCACAAAGACCACTCCATCTGAACAGCTGTTATTGGATGCACCGCGTGTGCCCTTCTGATTGTTGTTGCACAAGCCTCGGATAAACCTATGTATTTGATTTTACCCTCTTCAACCAGTTTCTTCAGTTCTCCCATCTACACACTATGCCACACAGTATCATAACAACAAAACAATAACAATAACCACAATAAACAAAATGCCCGATTATATTGTTACATTAAGCCTCAAAATGTTGATTTTCTATCTGACAGGAGTATCGTCTTTATTGACATTCTTTCATCCACTGGACATTTTATCTCTTTTATACTACTTGTTTATAACAAAAGATGATTAATTTTGACTTGGTGATGCTTTCAAAAACGGTAGTAGTAGCTAACAGTGATGCTGCTTCTTCTCCTTAAAATGTCAATTGTCAAGAAATCTCACACTGAATGCTACACAAAAAATTCAACCTTTTTTAGAATCCTGATCTCCATGATTATTTCTGTACAGGTCTCAGCTGACCTTTGTTTGTGATTTCATCATAAAGCATTTTGTCGGTGACAGTGTAGAGTGTATAAATGTGACATAAAGAAAAATTATTTCATAGTTGGAGCAACTACGAAATTACAGTAAGCATAGATGAGTGTTTCTTTTACTAAGTAAACTTTATCAACATAAAAATTTCAAAGTATTGGCCTATCCTCCGAGAATTCGAGAGAAACACATAACATTTCTCACATAGCATAAGATTCAATTCAACCTTTTTGTACACCCCTTTTTTCTCTACTGTCAGTAGAACATTCTTCCGTCTCTGACTCTATCTTATGGATTGACAAACAACACATCAGATATGTTGATCGGACTCTGCCAAAGTACTGCCTTTGAAGGATCCTACACGCACTCATCTCCATCAACACTTTTGAAGATTCCGAAAAATATAGTGCATCAGAAGATCTTCATGAATATGTCAGTTTGGCAATATAAAAGCGGATTCAAGTAAAATAGCTCGGGACCATTTCCCACACAGTTGATTAAATCAATTTCTTTTTTTAAAAGACTAGAAGATTTTTGCGGTTTCTAGCCGAGCTATATCCAGTGAAATCTGCTTTTATCCAAGTGATTAACTGGTTACTGTTACCTCTTTACACAAACCACACAATCCAACAATTCGTTAGAAATCAACAACAACATACCTAGTGTTGTCCCACAAAGTGGAGTCTGAGTGAGGATAGTGTATACGCAGACCTTACCCCTACCTCGTAGAGATAGAAAGGTTGTTATCGATAGACCCTCAACTCAAGGAAAAATAGTTCATAGTAGTCTAGAAAAAGAAGTAACGGAAATACAAGAAACAACAGATACTAGTGTAAACAACAGATAGCAACAGAATAGTACTACAACAAGTTTGCCAGAAATCCTCAAATATAATAAATGGAAAAAAAAATAGGAGTAAGATGTCAAACCGTGATTTCAATAGGCACTCGGATATCAATCCGATGAACATAATAAAGATCAATGCAGTCGATATCTAGTCGCTTCAAGCTAGCTTCACAACAAGCTCTTAAATACTCTGGATCACCACAAATGTCCATTTTCCCTTCTATCAAACTTATGCCAAACTTGGAAGCTATTTGTACTTTTTCTCTCATTCCTTTGATTGCCTAAACAAATAAAATTTAGAATGCACATATTTAAGTACCTCAGTTAGTGTCTATGCTATTGGAAACTTCATTTAAGTAATTTGATAAGATGCAAATAATTCTAGAAAATGTTGTTGTTGATATCTAGAACAAAAAAAATAATCCATTTGACTCCATTTCATAAATTTTGTTTAAATATCGAATCATTAGCCATATCGACTTGTATAGTCGTTTTCATATATGTAAATTTTCATTTTAAACATTTTGAAGAATTTATAGCCGAATTCACTGTTAAAATTAAGTTTTAACCATCATATTTCGAACCTTTGATATAAATTGGGACAAAGGGAGTAATTACAACTTGGAAAGCAGCAAGGTACAACACAACAAATAAGGAGGTACAACAAATTAAAGCAGTAATTTTTTACATTTTATTTTACCTTGCCGATGAGAAGTTCATTGATGTGGGGTCCATATTGATCGGAGGTATCGAGGAAGGTGACGCCGCGATCAATGGCGTGTTGAATGAGCTTGATCATTTCGGGCTCGGGCTTGGGCGGGCCATGATTGGGAGACATGCCTCTACAGCCCAGCCCGATTCTAGAAACTTCTAGGCCTTGCGAGCCTAATTTGACCCTCGGAACTTCACTCGCCGGCGTTTCCATTTTCTCCGGCGAATCTCCGTCTGAACAGTGAGCTCAGAGCATACGTTCACCAAAGTTTGACCAGTAGGTGTTTGGACTAGTATTTGGCTAGAGTTAGTTGGAAAAAAAAAGAATATTTTGGAATTAAAATTGAAAAGGAGCATTCCATGTGAGAGTAATTATTTTTTTTGTGCTAAATTTAAATAGAATTATTATAATACATAATATGATTAAAAATTTTTGTCTTCATCGAGTGAAATATTCTATACATATTATATATACTTTTAAATACTTAATTTGTACTAGCGTTAAAGTGATATGCGTGTATACTCAAATTTTAGTTAAACACAAATATTCAGTGCTCTTTATTCTCTTTGAATCGACTATAATAATAACATATCAAGTATAATCAATAAATTACGTGAGGTCTATAAGGAGGGTGGATTATACTCGGACTTTTCCTCTATCTTTTTAAGGTAAGAAGAATGTTTCCGATAGACTCGGATCACGAAAATTGTTTGAAAGAAATACAAAATAAATAAATAAAACTATAATGAAAAGTGAAAACATTCAATAAATATTAGTAAAAGTATACAAATATTAAGAAAATGACCATAAATCATGATACTACATATCTCCTCAAATACCATATATCTTCTCTTCTTTTTGCTTCTTCATATTATAAGAAAATTAAATATTTCTGATTACATCCTTAATAAGAAGTCCAAGAGAGTTATAAGATGATCCACCTTCCTCCATAGCTACTCTACTCTTCTCCTTCATTTCCTTCATTTTTTCCTCACTTCATTCTCTTCACTTTTTACCATCAACTTTAATAAACCACTTTCAATTTCTTGAGCACTTGCTATATCAACTTGATTGTTTTTTCCTTCAAAATCAACAACATAGTCCAATTTTATCTCTTCACCAAGTCCTAATTCTTTCACTAACAAAAATGCATTCATTTGTTGTTCTGCATAGAGTGGCCAAGTTGCAATTGGTACACCAAAATGTACACTTTCTAGTATTGAATTCCATCCACAATGGGACACAAATCCTCCTATTGATGGATGAGATAAAATTGTTACTTGTGGTGCCCATCCTATTATTTTTCCTATTTCTTTTGTTCTCTCTAAGAATCCTTTTGGCAAAACTTCTTCATAGTTGTTGTAACTTGTTGGTATATCTACTTTTCCCTTTGGTGGAGATTTTCTTAAAGACCACAAGAACCTATTTGAAAATAACAATAAAACAAAATTAGGAATGGATATTTGAGGTGTGAAAAATTATGTTGCTCAGATTTTTCAAAAATGCCGACATGTACGTGTTGGATTTTCCAAAAATAGAGTAATTTTGGAGAATCCAACACAGGTGCGCACGACATAATATTAATTTGGAGAGTCTTGAACATTATTGGTGAAAACAACTTTCCTTAAAGAGATATATTAACAAGCCACTTCAAGATTAAAAAAAAAAAAAAAAACTTGCATCACGAAAACAACCCTTAATGAATCCTTATTATCATAAATGTTGTAAATTATGAGAGTTCATTCACAAGGCTCGAACACAACATCTCTGGTTAATAATAAAGAAACCTTTTATCATTTTACCAAATGCATTATATGTATGTACACTATGTTATTCCCTCCGACGTTTAAATTTGTTTGTCTTATTTTTCTTTTTATTCTGTTTTCTTTTTTGACAACTCTTTAACTTTAAATTTCCATATGACATGTTTAAAACTGTAAAATTAAAAGACATTTTGGTATATTCTACCTATCTTTCGTTTCAGACTGACCACAAGATTCAAAAATCTTTTCTATTTTCATAAAAAACTATGTGCTACATGTAAACCAGACAAGAAACTTGAAACAGGAGGGTAAAAAAAAATACAACTAATAGTACCTGTGACCACAATGCTCCAGTGCAATTGCTATTTCTTTGATCTGTTCTGCTTCAAAACTTCCCATACTACCAAAACACAAAAATACAACTGAGGAATCATGTTGATCATCTAACCACTTAATAATACTTTCAATCTCCAATGAATTATTTCGAAAATGACCACTTTTTTCAAAACTAACCACTGGACCAACTGGATAAATTTTTGGAACCATCTTAGAACCCCAAAGAGCCTGAAGAGAAAACGATTCAAGCTCGAAAAAAGTGTTAACAATAATTCCTTTAGTCTCTTTAAATCGACGAATTCCATCAAAAAACAACGTTGAGGCAAGTATTTAGGTAAGAAAGGTCTTTGGATAGTGACATTGTATTGGTATGGTATGAATGTGAGAGGAAACTCATTATGAACCATAAAATGGTTATAAAGTAAAGGAATTCAATTTACAAATGATAATGAGAAATGGAGATAAAGGATTTTTTACGTTACTTACTTTGATGTCAAATTGTGTTTGACTAGATATGAAATTTGAAGGGAATAAAGGGGTAGAGTTCGAGCTCTAAATATAAAATATTTGATTAATAGATAATGTTTTACTTTGAATAAATTTACTTAGCGTGAATTTATCGACTAGCATGTGTACTAAATGACAATGTGTTCTTTACACCTGGAAAGACAAGTATTTAAGGTTATCTTTGACCCAGAAAACATGTAGACCTTTTTTATTCTATAGTCAAAATCTCTTTTCTTAACAATGTTGTTTGATTCGATATTGGTTTTGACTAGTATAACAAATTGATATGTAATAATAACATATAGTATATATAATATAATATGAAAGATTGATTATCACAAAAATATAGTTATGATAGTAAAATATTATTATAAAGGATGGAGGTCTGACTATAGTACCTACAAAATGGTTTCTGGTTTGATTCTAAATTGAAACATGAAGATAATCAATAATGTGTTGAAAAATAGTCTGTTGTCTTTGTAGTTAATTAATTGACAAGTTCAAATATTTTACTTTTTACTTTTCTTACAAAGGACTTGTCCAAATTCTAGATGAATGTACTTTTTGAAGTTTCCTTTTGTCAAATTTCCAACAAATTTCTATTGATTAGAAATTTATATGAACTCTCCTTCTCTGCCCATACGGTAGCATAAATTAGCGTAATCTTTGCCCTAAAGTCATGTTTTTCAAATGTTAGATATATGAATTCTCCGTCATATGATAACGATTTTCGTATCATAAAACTACACTTTTAAGAGTGACCTTTGCTACCTTATAGTTGATCAACAACTTAGCATATCAAAAGAATTTCGAATATCAATTACAATTAGTCATGAGTCAATGGAGAAAATAACAATTCCATGAAATTTTATACAATACTATGTAGTCATAGAAAAATTGACTAGATGTACACCTATTAATATTGGATGCCCCAATTTTATAAACTATAATTGGAATACCATTTACAATTTAATTTTCGTTTATATAATTTTTAACAATTTATAAAATGTGGTTATTTTTTAAATGGAATAAAAATTTAGTCTTTTATTATTATTTCATATACCCTATCATCATAAATTAATATATAACGTTTTCGTATAATTAACTTACTCACATATAATATATTTGTGTTTAATATATAACGTTTTCGTATAACTAACTTACTCACGTATAATATATTTGTGTATCAGACCTCCTTGCTATATACACCTACCAAGTACCAAATGACTGCTAAATTTTCCAATATATGATTATGAACTTTTACATTTACACTAACTTACCACTTTTTATTTATTTTTCATCAAAATAAAAAATAAAAAATTTACAGATGAGAAAGGGATGATAAATGGTCAAAGATTATAATGATTTATTAAACAGTACTAAACCTAGAATTGTTAATAACAAAATTATCTCAACATCATAACCAACTGTATGAATAGAGAATCTAATTTAATTAAACTTAATCCATGATTAATTAATTCTTTAATATAGTCATTAGTCAATATTCTTCTCTCATTGACTCTATCTGTTAAGTAATAAATGCTCAATGAAATTTTTTTCTTATTTAAATACTCCTATTATTATGTGTGATATCTTCTATTAGGGAGGCTTTTGGCAGATTGAGGAGGTGATCTTCAAGTTTTTCTCATTGTAAGTATGTTAAATTTAGATGAATTTTTTTTTCTTTCTGTTTAATCATTTCATATGTATTTGTAATTCACTGATCCAATTAATTCAGATACATCTCTAGAGCGCTCAAATTAAATATTTTTGTTTAGGATATAATTTGATAGCTAGATATCATCTATCCTAATTCCTACCACACTCTATGGAATGAGTTGAGATCTGATGGCTAACCTCTAGATCTATCTCGTGATAATAGGTACATTCTTCAAAATTTTGATTTGCTTAATAAAGGTGGAAACGCTTGTTATTGCAGAGATTATTCACTTTTCTCTTTTACAGATTGCCTTTTCTTTTCTTGCCTAAATCTTAGATCTAGCTCATGATGTACAATCTCATCTTTCTCGTCTCATTTAGTATCTATACCAAATAATCTGACTAATTTAAATTTTCATCGCGTAAGACTTATTGAAAAGGAGAACACTCACCACTAGAGATTATTCACATTTCAATTTGCATTCTCGTTTTTTTCTCTCTTTGATGTTTTATCATATCACACAACTAGTTGATCATATTATAATAAAAGTGGGAAGATTTTGAGTTCAAAGTTGAATTACTAAAATGCCCTTCACTAATTTTTTAAATTAGAAAATGCTAAACAATTTTCTATTTTTTGTTGAGCTTTAATTATTGATCCTTTTAGTTTCTCCAGTTAAACTCATTCCAACAGCATTTAATGCTTTACACTAAATTCAATACTTAAAGATTGAAGATGGACAGTCATAATCTACTTGATTACAATCCAAAAACGTTTCTAATCATATTTTTCTTAGTTAGTGTTGATCAATGTTTATATAATTTTTTTCATTAATAATTTTCTCCCACAACCTTTTCATATTCTTTATATTACAAAACTCTATAAAGGTATACAATAAGTTTTCTTTCTCCCATCTTCCAATCATTTTCATTATGCTAGAGATTCTTTTTTTTTCCAGGTATATCTTTTGTTTTAATATATGTAGGTGTGGTTTAAACCTCAATCTTAGTATGTTTAGCAGTATAGTGCTTGATATGAAAAAAGAATGATTATCTTTAAATTAGAACTATTTATTAGGGGTGTGCAAAAACCGAACCGACCGATAAATCGAACCGAAAAAAGTGTTATTGGTTTATTGTTATTGGGTTATTGGGTTAACGGTTATTTAATGATTTTACAAAAAGAATTATCGGGTTATCGGTTCGTTATTGGTTTTTTAATATTGAGTTATTGGCTTAACCGATAACCCATTAAGAATATAATAATTTACTATTTTAATTTTTAGTTATACATATATAATAGATTAAATAAAAAATATTAATATAATTAGTAGTATATTAGACTAAAAATATAAAAACCCTACACAATAATTAACACTACTCAACTAGGGATGGAACTTCACAAATGTTGGGATAACCTGTTGTCTTGAAGAGAGTTTTGGAAAATGTTTTCCTTAAGTTTTGAAGGAAAGTCATTTTCCTTAAATTTGAGGAAAATGGGTTGATTTAGAAAACATTTTCCAAAACATTTAATCCAACCAAACATGAAAAAATTGGAAAACATTTTCCTTCACACCAAACACACCCTTAAAGAATAGTATTGTATATATAAAAAAAAAAGAATGCAATTCATATAAGCACCTGGAAAAATGAAAAATATTCTTAATATATGTGATTTCAGCAATAACTAGGGCGAGGGTAGTGGGTGGGGGTAAAAAAAATAAAAAATTGAAATTAGAAATATCTTTTAAAAATAATTTTAAATATTTTTTTGGGAGGGGATGGGGTAAAGGTGGGGTAAAAAAATTGAATTTAAAAACAATCTTTAGATTTTATTTTATTTTTCTTGTGGGGGGGGGAGGGGGTGGCTGGGGGAGTGATTTGAGGGTATGGACAAAATAAATTGATTTTTTCAACAAAACAGTAATTGTAATTTGAAGTTGGAAGAGAGTTTTGAAAAATGTTTTCCTTAAGTTTTGAAGGGAAGTCATTTTCCTTAAATTTGAGGAAAATGAGTTGATTTGGAAAACATTTTCCAAAACATTTAATCCAACCAAACATGAAAAAATGTTTTCCTTCATACCAAACACACCCTTAAAGAATAGTACTGTATATAAAAAAAGAAAAAGAATGCAATTCATATAAGCACCAGAAAAAATGAAAAATATTCTTTATATTTGTGATTTCAGCAATAACTAGAATTAAATTTATTTCTTCTTCATGTCTTTGCTACTTTCGTCAAAGACTTTTACATGTATTATTTATTATTTTTTCGAGTAGAAACTCATTGCAAACTACTTCAATAACTGAGTTGTTTGTTCTGGAAAAAACTAGCTATTCATTGACATATCCATATCATTAGAGACTAAATCAGAATTAAAATTGTTAATTTCTGCATTTCTTATTTTATAATTGAACTTTATAAATATAATTTTTTTTAGGGAAAATGCATAAGTACCCCCCAGCCTATGCCCGAAAATCCCAGAGACACACCTAACCTTTACTAAGGTCCTATTACCCCCCCGAACTTAATTTATATATAATATTCTACCCCTTTTTGGCCTACGTGGCACTATCCTTGAAAAATTTGTCAACGTGCACTGGGCCCACAAGATAGTGCCACGTAGGCCGAAAAGGGGTAGAATATTATAGATAAATTAAGTTCGGGGGGTAATAGGACCTTAGTAAAGGTTAGGTGTGTCTCTGGGATTTTCGGGCATAGGCTGGGGGGGTACTTATGCATTATCCCTTTTTTTTAATAAAACTAATAAGGGATAAACGTGCAACGCACGTTCCAGATACTAGTTAGAACATATACAGCACAATTTGGTAAATAGAGTAATGATACTGCAGATTCCGCAGTTATGCATCACATAGATAATATTGAAATTACTACCTTCAGATAATTGCATAAATCAGAGGATCTGAATGACAAGACAATAACCTAATTGCGAGAAACTATTTTATGAAACGACATCACTAAATCAACTTCACAAATGTTGGGATAACCTGTTGTCTTGAAAATCATTTCCAATTATAAGTATTTCAGAGATAACTTGTTATGAAAGTGTTTATCATAGATTGAAGAAGTTCGTAGAATGACTATAAAAAAAAAAAGCATAAATACAACGAGAAGCAAAAATGAAAAGAGTAGCATAGACTTAACAAGGTTTGTCACATAAAACATGGGTTGATATACCAATCAAACCAAGTATGAGTAGTGCTTTTGGATGGCAAACTTGGGGAAAAGCTCTATATGCGACGATCAATGAAATAGGATTCACCTGATTAGACACACAAATCATACAACATGACTACTTCTTAAAACTTAAAAGTGATGGAAGTACACTGGAAAAATAATTTTTTGGAGCAAAGATGTTGAACCGTGACTTCAATTGGCAACTGAGTATCAATGCAGTCATTATCCAGTCTCTTCAAGCTGGCCTCCCAACAAGCCCTTACATATGCAGGTTCACCACAAATGCCCCTATTTCCAAACTTGGTAGCTATTAGTAATTTCTCTCTTATGCCTTTAATAGCCTACATGAAATCAGGTAGTTTAACATGAACATATTATATACCTGTAAAACTCAGGTTCAAAATGTAAAGCATAGATTTACGAGGATACAGATTCGAGTCTCTGGAAGATTTATCAGTTTGAGATACTCCAAGTTTTATGTAAATCAAGTATATAGAAGAACAGGATAAATGCTCTACTTTATAGAGTGTTTAGCGGCCATGGTATCAGATGAAAAAGTACAACTTGAATTCGCATTAAGCATAAACAATTCTAACCCATATGATAACATTGAAAAATCGACAACTCTCAACAAGCAAGTGCAGGAAGAGCAACCTATATTGTAAATAACCAAAGGCTATATATTACTAATATCTTTTTTATGCTTTGATGACTAATTTCTAACTACAAGATTGCAGAAAATAATATATTTTACAGACTCTAAGGTAAAAAAAATCTAAAACTGCTAATCTTGAACTCAAATCTAAAATCAAGAATCTAGAAAGGATATACTTGTTACTATTTAGATACAAAAAGTCCATACTTTCATTTAACTACCGCAGTGTCCCAGCTTAGCTTGCATGAACCTCAACTATTCCAAGTCATTCCAAGGGGTACCCACAACTCTATCCACCTAATTTTTGCCTTCACTACCATTTGAACCTGAAATCTCATGGTTCTCGACCCACATCATCGACCACTAGGACACCCGTTTGGTAAAAACTCCATACTTTTTTGTAGAGGATTATTAAATGGATTTCATTACACTTTAAAAAAGATAAAGATATCTACTTTAACTCCAATTAAACCTGAAAATTCATAGAATTAATCATAAAATTTCATTTTTTTCGCAGTGAACAATAAAATCACTACAGGATCAGACAGGTACACCAAAGTAAGCAAGAAGTACAACTAATTACTTGTTTTAAAAAAGGATCTTCACCTTACCAATGAGGATTTCATTAGTGAGAGGTCCATAGACATCAGAAGTATCGAGTAAGGTCACTCCAGTATCAATAGCGTGATGAAGTAGCTTGATCATTTCAAGCTCGGGCTTGGGCGGGCCGTAGTTACCGGACATACTCATACAGCTAGCCCGATCCTGGAAACTTCTAGTCCTTGTGACCCTAGCTTTATCCTCGGTACATTTAACGGTGTCGTTTCTTCCATTTTCTCCTTCGGTCTGAATTTTCTGAAATACCGAGCTTTTCTCCTGGGTTCAATACAGGATTATGGGGGAAGCAATATAAGGCTGCTGTGAATCAAGTATGTGCTTGTCAACAATGGAATTCAATGCTTGCTTTCGCTTAATTGAGCATGAGGATTTGTTTGAATTTGACAACTGCAGCAAAAGCTCAGAGAGTCTATTGTAACGTACATGCTCATCCTCTTATATTGTAACACCAGTACCGATTGCTAAGTTTGTTTTGATTGATCAACTCTTTTTATCAGATGATCTTTTACTGTTGCCTTCTGTATCACTGTCAAAATCATTGTTTCGTTTCTGTTTTTCTAATTAGGTGGTTGTTAATTTCTATAATCCCTTCATCTTACACCTTATATGTACACAAGTTGTTTTTCTGGTTGAATACAAAAAACACCTCCAGAGAATACTAAGTTGAATTGAAAGATGAGTATTCCTGTATGAAATCTAATTTGCATCTATGCTGTTCACGCTCTTCAAAAATGTGGTCACTTCCACATATTACATTTTTGGAGGATCCGACATGGGCACAACAATTTTTTTGGAGAGTTTGAGCATCATATGAAGCCAAATACATATCATGACTTGTTGTCAAACCCCTACTCAGCTTTCCAGGAGGACAATGGTGGCGCACGTCTCTGAATTTATCCATCAAACTATGACTTACCAGTGTGAATTATAAGACTAAATAAGTAGAACTGATTTATTTGCAGTAATTAGAACGACAATGTGATTAATAAAGGACAATGTGAAAGTTCAGGTAGTCAATTAATTAGTTGTCTCTGTAGCCAACTGTCCTCTCCTTCCACACACTTTGATTAATCATTGGGAATGGATACCAACCTTCCAATTAATTAGTTGTCTCTCTGCATATAGCATAAGCCATGTTATTTCATTAAATAATGCAACCATTGACTTTGAAAGCCAAAGGGAATGCATATTAACCTGACAATGTATTAGCTGTCTAAAAATTAATATGATAAACCCAAAATTATTCATTAAATAAAATTACCATTGCCTTTTTTGTAGGATTTAGATCCAGTCCTTTGGTTAAACCATAATTATTCATCCACCAATCTTGTTCTCTAGTATGACACAAACATTTCCTCATTGTTCCAAGTTAATTATGTTCATATTAATCTTTTCTTGTTAGCTTAATCCTACTTCAATCTTTATCAGGTATTTTTCAATAAACATTTTTCTAAATCTCCCTTTGAATTTTTATCCTTTCTTAAGTGGAATCTGCTTTATAGATAAGTTATCAACAACTCTTTTTCTAGGATTGGATCAGAACTAATTGGAGATACAAAAAGGCAAAAGAAGATCGATCAATCGACTACTCGTCACGCTCGAAAATTGTAAGATATATTGAATATTAACTTTCTATTGCTTTCCAAAATCTCCAAGTTCTTAAACTGATACAACACCTGAGTTATTAATCCATTTTACCAATAAACTTCATGAAACACAATGGCACTTCAAATATTGTGAATATGGTTTTGATGTAGACATTTTATGATTGTCTTGTATGAAACACTATGGCACTTCAAAAACACTTGTGTTTTAATTTCTGATATAGGTCTAGATAACAAAAAAATGGATATCAGACATAATAATTAGTTTATGCTCTGTTGAACCAGTTAAAGAAGTGTTTTATTTTTGTTTTCCTCTTTAAATTTCTTCTTAAAAAAAAAAAAAGTGATCAACAGCAGATGGCTGGTTATATGTCTTTATAGATACAAATTTGGGGTAGGGAGTTGAACCCTCAAAAGGTGAAAGTTCTGATATCCAACCAACTGAGCGACTAGTCATGCTATCCTTCCACACACACTTTTTTTTATTAGTCATTGGGAATGCATTAGTTGTTTCTCTGTAATAATAATTAGTAGAGAAAAAACTCATATATGTCATCCAATTTTGAGGAAAAAAAACCTCATTTAATAGTTGGGCTCAATCATGTCATTGCCGTTACATAAATGACCCATTATGCCATTGATTTTTAACGGTCAGGATTTGTGGTTTTTCAACACTATTTTTTCCATATGGCCTCTTATTAGAGGTCCATGTCACCAAAATTAAACTGGTCGAAAAATAAGTTCAAATATGCCATTGAACTGTGACAAGATGTTCGTCTATGCCATTCATTAATAGTTGAATTCAACCATGTTTCTTGTCAATTGATCAATCTAAGGGTCTGGGGGATAAATAAAAGGGGAAATAGGTTAGGGTGGGTCCAGTGTGGTGTTTTGAGTCAGGTTTTAATTTCAAATTTAATTAAATTAGGTTGGTTTATTTTTGCATGTGGACCTCTAATAAGAGGCCACATGAAAAAAATAATTTTGCGAAATCATCAAACCTGGCCGTTAAAAAAGTAGCACGAATGGGTCCTATCTATAATGACAGTGGAATGGTTGAGCTCAATTATTAACAAATGGCATATATGAACCTTTTTCCAAAGTTTGATGGCATATTTGAACTTTTTTGATCAGTTTAATTTTAGTGATGTGGACCTGTAATAAGAGGAAAGAACGGTTTTGCTAACCGTCAAACCTGTATGTTAAAAAATAATGGCACGAATGAACCCTTTCTCTAATGCAGTGGCATGATTGAGTCAGCCAACTATTAACGGGTGGCATAAACGAGTCTTTTTTCCAAAATTTGATGGCATATTTGAACTCTTTTATGTTACTGTTAACTCTTTTTAAAAAAAAAATTAATATGACCACATGGGTCAGGCTTTTATTGAATTAATAAAAACAACTACAACTTCCTAGAAAGCTAACGGTAAAGAAGAAACAAAAACAAAAAATAAATAAACTTGAAATATGTGGAAAGTCTTTGGAGATGGGTCTGAAATGTTCTGCTTATGATTTGCAAGGATGTGCTCCTTCTGTATGTCGATCCATATTTGGGATGATGAGAAAACGAATTGTTAGTAATAAACTTCAAGCCATCGGTGTTGTTGTAGGACATCAGCCTAGTTCCAAATCTTTGAACATCGATTGGGAAAGCCACTGGCTTCTGCTACGCTGGTAACTCCTCTTGACTTGAACTGAACATTTTTAATCACCATTTTCTTCTTCTGGGTTACAGATGTATAATGACTGACTTTGTTCTTGTTGTATTTCCTCTTGATCTAGCCCCCATTTGTTGCTTGGTCTTGTTTAGGACTGTGTAATCTTTCTAGTTCTGATTCTGAGGATTGGAATTTGTGATTTATCCGAATTCAATATCTTCCGTCCTTTGGTGGGGAGATCTTGAAAACTGTGGTAATGGACTGGGTTGTCTTGTTCAAGTGCAATGCTTGTAATATAGTCATCTAACTGATTTGCTTCCTGTATGTGTGTGTAATTTCCATCAGTAGTTGTTGCATTGTATTCTTTATTTCTTCCACCTGTTGTACTATTTCCCATGGCACTTTCCACACTTCCTGGATGATGTTCTTTAGTATTAAAGAATCTCATGTTTCTATTCTTGCATTATGTATATCTCTTGATAAACAACAATGCACTGCCTTTTGTGCTACTATGGTTTCTGCAATCATATTGGTGTTTTCCCCTATTTGTCCTGCCTCTGCATACAATAGATCTCCTCTATCATTCCTTAGGCAGAACCTGTAAGAGCTCTGTCACGCCTCGAGCCTACACCCTGGGCGGGACCGGCACCCGGAGACCATTTCTGGCCCAAGCGAACCCTTGGCCTGACTTTCTTAACTCAGCGGAAACCTAACCCAACATAATAACTCAATGCAATGCAATATTACAAAACAACTTAACTTATAAAATATGGCCATAAAGACAACTCGAATCTCAAAATAGAATATTTGCATATATACATAGATGAGAGACTCAAAACTAACTGACTGACTGTCAGTCTATGAAGCCTCTAATATACTGAGATAGATGTTGGGACAGACCCCGCAACATCCTAATAGAACAATATTAAGTACACAAAATGATTGAGTCCTCCGGAATGTAAGGAGGCTCACCACTGACTCTGGAGTGCTCAGCTGGATCAATGACGTGCAGGATGCTGATCCGGGGTACCTGTATCTGCATCATAAGACGATGCAGGCCAACTGGCATCAGTACATGGAATGTACGAGTATGCGAGCTAGGAAAACTAAGCAACATAGGCTAGAAGGAATCTAGGAAGAAACTGAAAAGCTTACCTTGCTCAACTCAACTCAACCTGACTGACTTCTTTCAATATAAGGCAATCTAAAACAAGTGCGATATAAAGAAAGACTGCTTAAAACATGCTATAAACACTGTATGTGTACAAAGACAATAAGCCTGAGATGTATATAGAAATACAATGAATTGATGTATATAAAAAATACAATAATGTATGTGTATGAAAATACAATAACTGCTGTGGGAGTTTCTCTAACCGACAACCATCACATAAGAGCTATAGTGATGATACAGCGATCGACCTCACGCTGCCAGAGCATCCTATTCCCGGCCAAAGGTATAGGACCTGAACTGCCTAATGGATCCACTAGTCTAATATGAAAAGGATTCATCTAAAGAGTATGATCCTTTTCTACCCATGGTGGCTAACATGGTTCTATGGGGGCTGTGGGTTCTTTGAACGCTCCCCCAATTCGGTGCTCGATACTACTCCCAAAAAAAAAGTACTGGCTCTTATGTTTTAAAAACATATTTATTCCTGCTGATATGAGATAATTACTCAAAAACTTGCCCGAAGGCTCTTTTGGAAATCTCAGTTTCCAACCTTGCTTAAATGTAGAAACATAACTCTTTTTCTGAAAATCTGGCCCGAAGGCTCCTTTGGAAATCTCAGTTTCCAACCTTGCTTAAATGTAGAAACATAACTCTTTTTCTGAAAATCTGGCCCGAAGGCTCCTTTGGAAATCTCAGTTTCCAACCTTGCTTAAATGTAGAAACATAACTCTTTTTCTGAAAATCTGGCCCGAAGGCTCCTTTGGAAATCTCAGTTTCCAACCTTGCTTCATTTAGAAAACGATAACTCTTTTTCTGAAAAACTGGCCCGCAACTCTTAACTTCATTTGACTTCTAACTTTACTTGACTTGGAACTAACTCTCCTTGAATTGGATTATGAACTCAAGGGTAATGATTTGTGTTTGGAAGGACTCCATGATGTTTAGGAATAATATAGGACAGCTAAACTTAAGAAGAATTACGAAATTAAATTTCTGAAAACAGAGCAGATTTGGTTCACAGAGGGAACACAGCCGCGACGCAGACTTGTTTCCTGAAAGCAGCCTAACTTCTCTCCTTCATGTTGCTAACTCTAACCCTCTTAACTTCAAAGGTTCTTTTCCCAAACACTTGGGGTCATAAACCCCTCAACATACAGTGGATTCCACTAAAAACACAACCAAATCCTGTCCCAAATCAGCAAGAACTTCAACAACACAGCTAACAACTTCAACAACCAAAATAAATCTTTTCTTGGAGTTAAAAATGAGTTGGTGTGTGGGGGTATGAACCAACCAGCACTAAGGATCATAAAATCTCTCAACATACAAGAGATTATAACTCAAAAACACAACCGGAAAACATGTCCCAATCAACAATAGCTTCAACATCACAATCAACAACATCAACAACAACTAATAACTTCAACAACACAATCCAATCTTTTCTCAAATCATAAAAATGAGTTTGGTGTGTGGGGGAAAGGATGAACCCACACTAAAGACTCGCATACCTTGAAAGGGATCACCCCCGACGAAAATCCACGGTGATCTTTGACGGAAACTTGTTGATCTCTTCTTTCTTCTCTTCTTCTTCTCCTTCTTCTCTTCTTCTTCTCTTCTTCACTCTCAAGAACCCTAACTCTTTCTCTTTTAAAATGGGACAAAAATGATCCAAAATAAGCCTAACACCCAATATAATCCCAAAAGAAAATGGCTAGGGAAAAGACCAAAATGCCCTTAAATTTTCCGGACGGACTCCCTGCCAACTGCCCAACTTTCAAAGGGTATAACTCGCTCATACGAACTCGGAATCGAGTAAAACTCAGTGGAGTTGGAAAGATCGTTCCAAGGGACTTTCCAAAAATAGCTGGAAATACTCCTGGATCATCCTGAGCTAGGAGTTATGACTGCTCAAAGTTGGCAAAAAACTCACTGATTTCCACACTTAGCCAAATTTCCAGATTTTGAACTTAGCCAAATTTCCAGATTCTGGACTTTTTCCAAAAGTGACTACTTCCAATTTCAAGCTTCTTCATATTCATTTTAAATTGTCGGATGTTACAAGCTCAATCCTGGATTCCCTTTGCTTGCTCCATCAGTATTTATCTTTATTCTGCCTGTTTCTGGTTTCTTCCAATGTGTCAAACAATGATATAGTCTTGGTCTGTAATTACTTAGCACTTGTATCATTGATGGCCAATCTTTTGGAACAGAGGAGATACCATTCTATTATATGTAGTATCTCCTCCATGCTTCCTAGAATTCCTTCTCTTCCATAATGATTGCTGGGATGGCTTTGAAAATGCTGTGGGGGTTGATTAGTTGTCCACCACTTACATATGACTTGTTGCAGTTGCAATCCTTCAATGTTATAACCTGCACAAGAAGAAAACTGTCTCCATAGCTTAGTAGCTATTGGAGATGTTAGAAAAATATGTGACATGGTTTCTATTTTATGATCCTCACAACACCAACATCTTGATACCACACTAATTTTCATCCTTTTTAGATTATCGTCAGTAGGTATTCTTCCTTTCCATGCTCTCCATAAAAAGAAATTAATCTTTATAGGCAACCCTTTAGTCCAAATATAGTCAAAGGTCTGTATTTTCTCCTGCTTCCGTCTTAATTCATTCCATGCTGATTTGACTGTGAACTTTCCATTTGAATTTCCCATCCACCATGATGTGTCATTATCTACATTGACTAGTTGTGGGCTGATGTTATCAAGTATATGCTGCACCATACCTACTGATAAGACTTCCTGTAGTTTCTGCACATTCCAATAGCCATTTGTAATGAATTGTTTCACTTCTGCCTCCTCATCCAATACTTTTCATTGTCCACGAAATAAAGGCCCCCCTGCTTAGTCCAATTAACAAACCAGAAGCTAGAATTTCCAGCCTTAAGTTGCCACCAAATCAAATGTTCTAGTTCTTCTCTAACTTCCACCATCTTTTTCCAAACAAGTGAACTACCTTTTGCTTGAGCTATGGCAGGGTGAAATTTCTTGTTGTATTTGTTTACCATATAAGCACTCCATAGTGATCTAGTTGTCCTTAGATTCCACCATAGTTTGCCAAACAACGCCTTTGATGTATCATGTAGTGATCCAAACCCTAAGCCTCCTTCAATTTTAGGTAAACACATAGCTTCCCAGGCAACCCAATGTTTTCTTTTCGGACTTGATGTATTACCCCAGAAGAAAGTTGCAAAATTTTTATGAATATGTTCTATAACTCTTTTAGGGGGATTCATGGCTGATAGGAGATATACAGGTATCGACTGCAAAACATGTGATATCAAAATATATCTTCCTCCAAAAGATAAGAGTTTATTTTGCCAAGACATCATCCTTTTCATAACTTTCTTCACCAGGTCTTCAAAAAATACTATCTTCTTCCTACCATAGAAAATCGGGTATCCAAGGTAAGTAAAAGGAAAAGTCCCCTTTCTCATGCCAGTTTTTCTTCTATCTTCTTTAACATTACTGTTAACTCAAACACAATTTTAAAGAATTTTTATGTGATTTTTTAATAGTTCATACCCATTATCATGGGGTGCACATACAACACGTGTGCCTAAATACTAGTATATTATAATACCTAAGTATTAGTTAAAGCAAGTGTTGTGAATATAAAAGCTACGACAATTGTAAGGAAAATGATTCCCTTTTATAAGTGAGGAAAATCATTTTCCCTCTTTTAGATGAAACTTGTTTTAATTTCTCGACTTGTATCACAGTTTAGACACACATTTGATGCTCTTGAGATCTAAAAATAAGCAATGATAATGACCATCTTGTCAGAGCCAAGCTTTTGGGATATGCATCGTCGATCTCAAAAGTGTAGTGAACTTGTGTTACGTATTTGTAACTTTTTTTTTTTATTATTTTCTTCCCCTATTTGGGCAATTCCTATGTGTGATTTCAACTAACATCTTTGCCAACCTAAATGCTTGTCAATCCTTTTCTTTGACCAACTCTTAGAGGTCCGCACTCCATCATTAGCGTCACACATTGATATTAGTTTTCTTTTGTCTAAAGAAAATGACTAGTAGTTGAGTGACCATATGAAAGTGAGTGAAATATGATTTTCTTTGATAACATGCACCATTTGTTAGATGAAAATGGTACATAAAATGTACTATCTTTCTCAAGCATCAACTTATATAGCTATAAACACTAGATATGAAAGACATGAATAAATATGTTGTTAATGAACCTAATTCCAAGAGTTGGTGAACTTGCAGGAATTTTTCAAGAGAAGATGGCTGAAAATGAAATTGAGGAAATGTTAAATCACCTAAGAAGGATCAAGAGTGGAGGTAATCTGGATAGCACCAAGATTGATCAAATTAAGGGACTTGAAATGATGCTAAGAATTTTGAGAACCTTTATAAAGTATCATCATGTTCTTTTTCGTGAGTCCTTAGTCAAACACACAAAGAATGCCAAATCGACTATGGCAGTGCTTAACTGGGTATTGGATGGGATTCCAGATGAATGTAAAACTAACCTTAATCTAGAAAGGCTAGAATCACATTTGTTGGAATTCTTGGAACGTAATACCATTTTAAGTTACAATTATGAGTTGAATGATTTTGATATGTCGGAATGTATGGATTACGCCGGAAAGAATCTAAATGATGTACTGTTGTTCGGCCTGGAAAGGGCTAGGTCTGACCCTCCTGAAGAAAACCATGAAATACACAGATTTTTAAAGGAACTGAAAGTTGTTCAAAAGAAACTGAGATTTTTGACATATTTATATGCTACAGAGATAAATGGTTACGTCAACCATGAGAAGCTGGAATGTTTGGAGACTCGAATTCAGTTCATGGCTAACAATGTGGGACATTTGTGTCTTGCTTTGTCTAATCTTGTAAATGATATAGATGAGGATGAGGATGTGGATGAGTATGAGGATCTCTTGAATACACCTCCTTATCTATTATTCTTGATTGTGTTAGTGGAGCTGGAAATGAAGAAGATTTTTCTTAGTGAACTAAAGGCTTCAAAGTTTACTAATTCAAGAACTTTCAAAGACAAGAAATTACCAAAAGGATTTTCTCATCATCTCCACAAATTGTTAATGTATCTCAGAAAAGAAAAGCTCGAAAACTTTCCTGATGATGTCTCTGCTCAAAATATTGATGTGGCAATAGAGTTCTTGTTGGTCTTCCTTGATGCTGATGTGTCAAATCATGTTATTAATGGTAACTGGTTGAATGAGGTTATGGAAAAAGTTGGAGTTATAGCAGGTTATGCTCTATATGTCATAGAAAAGCTTCTTCCTAGCTCTATAAACAAAGATGACACTAGCAAAATAAGTCGTTGCTCGATACAGATATTGGAGAAAACTGAAGATCTGAAGGCACAAGTGGAAACTTACTACAAATCCTTAACGTTTACTCCATCTCAGCTTCCTACTGTTGGTGGATGGACCTTTCTGGATTCTATTATACGGAAACTGAATGAGATGTCGAAATGTAAATTTAGTTTAGATTTCCTGATGAAATCTCTTTTGGGGAATTTGGAGAAAGAGCTATCAACTCTTACATCCATTTTAGAGAAGGATCTGTCATCTTTATCATCCATTTTCAGAGATGTCGTCGAGGTGCACCATGAACATGAAATTCTTCAAGATCTTCACAGGCGTACTATCAATTTGGCACATGAAGCTGAAGTTGCCATTGACTCTATTCTTGCTCACAACAATCTGTTTTGGCATATTTTTTGCTCACTTCCTACAATCTTAAAAGAGATCAAGCAAATTAATGTGCAGGTGACTGAGATGTGGTCAACAGAAGTTGCTCTTAAGCCTTGCTATGCAGTAGCACCATTTAAACACCAGCCAACTCAACGTAGCAATCTAGTGACTGATGAGGAGATAGTGGGTTTTGAGAATGACACAGAAATAATGATTAAGTATCTGATTAGAGGTGCAAATGAGCTAGACGTAATCCCCATTGTAGGCATGGGGGGACAAGGTAAAACAACAATTGCTAGAAAGGTGTACAATATTGACAACATTGTTTGTCATTTTGATGTTCGAGCATGGTGCATCGTTTCTCAAACATATAACCGGAGAAAGCTATTACAAGAGATTTTGAGTCAAGTTACCGGTTCCAAGGACAAGGGAGACAAGGATGACATCCTTGCTGATGAGTTGAGGAAAAGCTTAATGGGCAAGAGATATCTCATTGTTTTGGATGATATGTGGGATTATATGGCATGGGATGACTTGAGGCTTTCTTTTCCAGATTTCAGAAATAGAAGCAGAATAGTAGTAACAACTCGACTTGAGAAAGTGGGCGAGCAAGTCAAGTACCATACTGATCCTTATTCTCTTCGGTTCCTCACAACAGAAGAGAGTTGCCAATTATTGCAGAAAAAAGTGTTTCCAGAGGAAGATTGCCCACCTGAACTACAAGATGTGAGTCAAGCAGTTGCAGAAACATGCAAAGGATTGCCTCTAGTGGTTGTCTTGGTAGCTGGAATAATCAAAAAAAGGAAAATGGAAGAATCTTGGTGGAATGAGGTGAAAGATTCTTTATTTGACTATCTTGATTGTGAGTCGGAAGGATATAGTCTTTCAACTATGCAGTTGAGTTACTATAACTTAACCGACTGTTTAAAGCCTTGTCTTCTTTATATGGGGATGTTTCAGGAGGATGCAATAATTCCAGTATCTGAATTGATAAGTCTATGGATTGCGGAAGGACTCGTGCAGAACATTGAATCTGGGAGATTGATGGAAGAGGCAGCTGAAGGTTACTTGATGGATCTCATTCACAGTAATGTGGTAATGGTTTCAAAAAGAAGTTATAATGGTAAGGTCAAATACTGTCAGGTTCATGATGTAGTGCTTCACTTTTGCTTGGAGAAGAGTCGAGAAGAAAAGTTTATGTTGGCAGTGAAGGGGCATTATAGCCAGTTTCAACCTTTTGAATGGAAGGAAAGTCGAGTGAGCTTCAGTTTCATTAAAGAGGTTTCCAAGTTTGCATCTCTAGTATCCAAAACACGGAAGCCTTTCCACCAACACTTGAGGTCACTGATAGCGATAAATGACCTAGAGTTAATTGATGGGATTCCCTTCTGTCAGATTCTTAAATTGCGACTTCTTAAGGTCTTGGATTTGACTTCCCATGAAGTGGGTTATTTGTCGTCAGCTACATTTAAACCACTAAATCACCTGAAATACCTCGCAGTTTGTGCAAAGAAATTCTATTTTCATCCAGAATCACATCTGCCCAGTCTTGAAACTTTAATTGTAAATAGTTATTTGGATAATGTACAGTTACCAGCGTCTTTTTGGGAGATGGAAAAATTAAGGCATGTTAAGATTTGGAATGCTAAATTTGATTTGGAAGAGGATAATCCGGGGCTCTTTGAAGGATCCTCTGAATTGGAAAATTTGAGGATATTGAAGTATGTAAAATTTCGAATTGATGAAGGGGATAAGGTGGATGTGTTATCAAGGAGGTGTCCTAATCTTCAAAAACTGAACATCGATTTTGAATATTGGGGCAGTAAAAATTCGGCAGATTTATTTTGTCTCACATTGGAGAATCTTACCCAGCTTCAATATCTTTTCCTTTACATTGAGAGGCCCAACATTATATCTGGGTTACAATTGCCTTCAAATTTAAAGAAGTTGGTACTATGTGGGATTGATATAGAAAACCTGGTTTCCTTCATTGCGGGACTACCAAGCCTAGAGTATCTCCAATTATTGGAACCGTACAATTTTTTTCAAAGCAGAGATTGGTGCCTTGGAGATATCACATTCCATAACCTTAAGTGCTTGAAACTGTCGCGCTTAAATATCTCAAGGTGGGATGCCTCGGAGGAATCCTTTCCCCAGCTCAAAACACTTGTTATAGAAAGGTGTGACCACCTCAAGGAGATCCCCCTTACCTTTGCAGATATTCTAACACTGAAACAGATTAAGTTGATTTGGTGTGAAAACAAATCTCTGGAGGCTTCAGCAGTGAGAATCAAGGAAGAAGTCAAAGATATTGAAGGATGCGACCGTATTGACCTCATTATCACAGTAAGTAGAAACAAACTCCTAAATATGTTCTGTTTTTGAGTATCTAATGTTCAAACAATATGTTCAATACAGGATTGGTGAATCAAGTATGTGCCTGTAACCACAACAATGGTATTGTTTCAGTTTGCCTTTTTTAATTGATGCTTGTTTTCCCTTAATTGCTCTTAAACTCACGAGGATTTGTTTGAATTTGACTACTGCAGCAAGTTCATGACGGCTTGCATCCACACATTATCCAGCACAATGAAACATTTGCCTTCTCTGTCAATAGATTCACATACTATTTTTGGCAGTTCCTTCACATCCATGTCTTGATATTCTGAAGTGAGCAAGTTTCTTCATGTCTTTTAGAGTACTAAGAAAGACCCCATTTAGTTTGTATTACGGGCCTACGTTCATGAAAAACTCAAAGGAAACCTCAACATCTTTAGAGATTTTTATGTTGGATGTGATAATTCAAATTGACTCTTTCTTTTTGTTATTATTGGTTTTATTAGTCGTTGTCTTATAACAGACTCTCTAGCTAACATCGGAGAAACAGGAAACTTTCTTCACTGAGGTTGAGGTTGTCTCTTTGCCATGACAAGTTAGAGTTGCAAAATTAACTCAACTACAAAAAAAATTTCTTGTTGAATATAAGCAAACCTCACAAATTTACAAATTTTCACAGCATAGAAAACTCGAAGGTTTTGATAAGAGTCTTAGATTTAAGCTCATCGACATAATATTTTACTATGCACTAAAACTTTTGAACTTTGTTATTGTTGTATTGTCCTTTTTTGTTCTTCATTTACTCGATAGTAGGAGACAAGATTGTGTTACGACCCAAATTCCAAGAGCCGTTAATTATAATCATATTTGTTCCTTTTAATGACTGGATCAGAAAATTGAAGATACAACTTTTAATGTTGGTTTCACTTATTAACTAACTGTATAAGTCATCTTCTTCATGAATTACTTTTTTCCTATAGATAGAGAGTTGGATTATTATTTTTTCAAATGGCCCATTCAAAAGAATTAGTTAAGTGATTTTATGAGATAATAATTATTAGTTAAGTGACCATATGAAAAAGATAAATATACATCATTTGTTTGATGAAATGATACATGAGATGTATAATCTTTCACAAGCATTAAGATATTGAAAGACATGAATAAAAATGTTGCTCTTAATGATCCTAATTCCAGGAGTTGAATAACTTGCAGGAATTTGTAAACAGAAAATGGCTCAAAATGAAATTGAGGAAATGTTAGCTAACCTAAGAAGGATGAAGAGTAACGGTTCCCAGAGTAGCCTCAGGATTAATCGAATTGAGAAACTTGAAATGGTGCTAAGAGTTTTAAGAACCTTTATAAAGTGTCATCGTGTTCTTTTTTCTGATTCCTCAGTCAAACTCACAAAGAATGCCAAATCGATTGTAAGAATGCTTCGAAGGGTATTCCAAGGGACTTCATATATCAAAGTAGATAAGTATAGTTATGAGTTGATTAGGGAAAGGCAAGTACCACATTTGTTGGAATTCTTTGAAGGTAATACCAATTTTAGTTACAATTATGAGTTGAATGATTTTGATCTGTCAGAATATATGGATTGCCTCGGAAAGAATCTAAATGATATGATAATGATGTTCTTGGAAAGGGTTAGGTATGACCCTCCTGAAGAAAACCTTGCAATATTCAGATTTATAATGCAACTGAAAATTGTTCATAAGAAAATGAAATTTTTGAGATACTTATATGCCACAGAGATAAATAGTTACGTTGACGATGAGAAGCTGGAATGTTTGGAGACTCGAATTCAGTTCATGGCTAGCAATGTGGGACAACTTTGTCTTTCTGTTACAGTTAACGTTGTTGCTGATTTTGTAGATAATACACATAAAGATGAGGTCGAACCATATGGGTGTGGTATCTTGAATAAACCTTCTTATCTAATATGCTTGATTGTGTTAGTGGAGCTGGAAATGAAGAAGATTTTTCTCAATGAACTAAAGGCTTCAAACTTTTATTCAATCAAAAACATTCAAGGACAAGAAATTGCCAAAAGAATTTTCACATCATCTCCACAGTCTGCTAATGTATCTCAGAAACAAAAAGCTCGAGAATTTTCCTGATAATATCTCTGCTCAAAATATTGATGTGGCAATAGAGTTCTTGTTGGTTTTCCTTGATGCTGATTTGTCAAATCATGTTAGTAATGGTAACTGGTTGAATGAGGTTATGGAAAAAGTTGGAGCTATAGCGGGTGATGTTGTATATGTGATCCAAAAACTTCTTCCTAGCTCTATAAACAAAGATGACACTAGCAAAATAAGTCTTTGCTCGTTACAGATATTGGAGAAAACTAAAGATCTGAAGGCACAAGTGGAGACGTACTACAAATCCTTAAAATTCACTCCATCTCAGTTCTCCACCTTTGGTGGATCGAGCTTTCTGGATTCTCTTTCAAGGAAACTTAATGAGATGACAAAATCTAAATCTGGTTTAGATTTTCTGATGAAACCTCTTTTAGGTAATTTGGAGAAAGAGCTATCATCTCTTACATCCATTTTAGAGAAGGAGCTGTCATTCATTTTCATAAATGTCGCAAAGGTGCACCATAAACATAAAATTTCTAAAGTTCTTCATAGACGTACCATCAATTTGGCATATGAATTTGAGGTTGCCATTGACTCTATTCTTTCTCAGTATAATTCTTTTTTGCATATTTTTTGCTCACTTCCTTCAATCTTAAAAGAGATCAAGCAAATTAATGCGGAGGTGACTGAGATGTGGTCAGCAGACGTTGCTCTTAAGCCTTGCTATGTGGTAGCACCATTTAAACACCTGCCAACTCAACATAACAATCCAGTGATTGATGAGGAGATAGTGGGTTTTGGGAAAGACACAGAAAGAATGATTCAGTTTCTGATTAGAGGTACAAATGAGCTAGACGTCGTCCCAATTGTAGGCATGGGGGGACAAGGGAAAACGACAATTGCTAGAAAGGTGTACAATAGTGACAACATTGTTTCTCATTTTGATGTTCGAGCATGGTGCATCGTTTCCCAAACATATAACCGGAGAAAGCTATTACAAGAGATTTTTAGTCAAGTTACCTGTTCCAAGGACAAGGGAGATACAGATGACATCCTTGCTGACATGTTGAGGAAAAGTCTACTGGGAAAGAGATATCTCATTGTATTGGATGATATGTGGGATTGTATGGCATGGGATGACTTAAGGCATTGTTTTCCAGACGTTGGAAAGAGAAGCAGGATAGTAATAACAACCCGACTTGAGAATGTGGGTAAGAAAGTCAAGTACCATACTGATCCTTATTCTCTTCCATTCCTCACAACAGAACAGAGTTTCCAATTGTTGCAGAGAAAAGTATTTCAGCAGGAAGGTTGCCCACCTGAACTACAATATGTGAGTCTAGAAATTGCAAAAAAAAATGCAAAGGATTGCCTCTTGTGGTTGTCTTGGTAGCAGGAGTAATCAAAAAAAGAAAATCTGAAGAATCTTGGTGGAATGAGGTTAAGGATGCTTTATTTGACTATCTTGATCGTGAGTCGGAAGAAAATAGTCATGCGACTATGCAGTTGAGTTTTGATTACTTACCTGATTGTTTAAAGCCTTGTCTTCTTTATATGGGGATGTTTCCTGAGGATGCAAGAATTCGAGTGTCCACATTGATAAGTCTATGGGTTGCGGAAGGATTCGTGCAGAACATTGAATTTGCTGAAGATTACTTGATGGATCTCATTAGTAGTAATGTGGTAATGGTTTCAATGAAAAGTTACAATGAAAAAGTCAAAATTTGTCAGGTTCATGATGTTGTGTTTCAATTTTGCTTGGAGAAGAGTAGAGAAGAGAAATTTATGTTGGCAGTCAAGGGGCATGATAGCCAGTTGCAACCTTTGGATTGGAAGGGAAGTCGAGTGAGATTCAGTTTCAGTAAAGAGCTTTCCAAGTTTGCATCTCTGGGCTCCAAAACACGGAAGCCTTTCCACCAACACTTGAGGTCACTGATTACGACCAATCAAGGAAAATCTTTTGACGGGATTCCCTTCCGTCAGGTTAGTGAATTGAGACTTCTTAAGATCTTGGATTTGAGTTCCCATGAAGTGCTTTATTTGTCAACAGCTACATTTGAACCACCAAATCACCTTCAGTACCTCTCAGTGTGGGCAAATATATTCTATTTTCATCCAGAAACTCATCTGCCCCATATAGAAACTTTAATTGTGAAGAGTAATGCTACGGTACTATTACCAGCTTCATTTTGGGAAATGGAAAAATTAAGGCATGTTGAGATTGCTAATGCTAAATTTGATTTGGGAGAGGATAGGCAGAGGATCTTTGAAGGATCCTCTAAATTGGAAAATTTGAGGATTCTAAGGCACGTTAGATTTACAATTTTGGAAGTTGATAGGGTGGATGTGTTATTAAGGAGGTGTCCTAATCTTCAACAACTCGAAATCACTTTTGTGAGGGTGGATGGGTTTGTAGAAGATACTTGTCTCATATTGGAGAGTCTTACCCAGCTTCAAATACTTCACCTTACCATTGAGTCGTTTGTGTCCGAGTTGCACTTGCCTTCAAATATAAAGAAGTTGGTACTTAAGGGAGGTTGTTTTATGGAGAGCGCGATTTACTTCATTGCGGGACTACCAAGCCTGGAGTATCTCCAATTAGAAGATGTGGATTTTGTAAAATGGATTTATACTTATTTAGAAGGGTGGTACCTTCAAGATATCACGTTCGATAAGCTTAAGTTGTTGAAACTGGTGTGGTTAGATATCTCAAGGTGGGATGCCTCGGAGGAATCCTTTCCCCTGCTTGAAAAACTTGTCATAAAAAAGTGTGACAATCTTGAGGAGATCCCCCTTAGCCTTGCAGATATTCCAACATTGAAACCGATTAGGTTGATTAGGTGCAACAACAAATCTCAGGAGGCTTCAGCTGTGAGAATTAAGCAAGAAGTAGAAGAGAATGAAGGAAACGACCGTATTGTCATCATTGCCGAAGTAAGTAGAAACAAACTCTTAATGTTCTGCTTTTGAGTATCTACGCACCCCTAATGTGCAAACAATATGTTCAATACAGGATCGTTCTGGAAACATAAGGAAGCTGTGAATCAACGGTAATGTTCAGTTTTTTTAGAAGCACAGACAGTCTTTTGTGTGGCTCGGCAAAAATGCATCAGATGGTTGGATCAGCTGGATCTTGGATCACTATCAAATCATTGTTTCATAATTTGGTGATTGTTTTCCCTGTTAATTTCTATAATCCTTTTCATCTTACACATTTACAAGATTGTGATAATATAAGATTGTATGCAGCACCTTCAAATTTGCTTATAACTGGGTATGGTTAAATTGGATGAGTTCTTTTAATCCTTGTCCTCCGTCCCTCTATTAGTTATAAGGGTAAATATGTGCTAAAAGTATAACTGGTGGGGTATATTTATCCAAAAGTATAATGAGGGTATATTTAAACTATTTTCAGTATATTTATAAAATAAATTTATGCCATCGAATGGAAGTCAAATCTTTTGAACAACATCAAATAGGTCACCTGGTTTTCGCAACTCTCATGAATTATGGACTTCTCTAATTTTTGAATCTTCAGATTTGCTCATATATTTATAAAATAAATTTAGGCTTCATCAGATTATTCTTTTTAATTAACTACATTAGTTTCTGCACAACTGGTGAAACATATCATGAAGAAGACATGTTTTTACTTGACCATTAGCCAATTTCTGCACTACTATTACTAAGTTCCTGTCAAATCATTGTGTTAGCCTTCTATTGAAATTTTTGATATCTATATATATACTAGTTTCCACGTTGATCGGTATATAAATTTTTTAACTGATATAAATAATATTAAAATATAAAAATCATATATCATATATAAAAGAGAACCCTAGACCCGCCTATGTGGCACCACCACAAGCCATGATTCCCTTTTAATTTATTTTATTTCCAAAACTAGTCTTCCCTTTCTGAAGGGTTGCAACTTTGCGACTTTAATGAAAACTTGCGACTTTTATGAAAAGTTGTGACTTTTATGAAAATTTTCGACTTAAACGAAGAGTTGCGACTTTAATGAAGAGTTGCGACTTTTATGAAAAGTTGTGACTTTTTATGAAAGGTTGTGACCTTTCTGAAGGGTTGCAACTTTTTCAAATAGTTGTAACCTTTCGGATAAGGCACAATAAATATTTGTTCAGACTACCATTTATTATCTATAAATAGAAGGATTTCCTCTCATTTTAAAACACCAAAAATTCTGACCCTTTTCTTCTTCTTCTTCTTCCTCTTCTCCTCTTCTTCTCTCCTCCTCTTCTCTCCTCCTCCTCCTCCTCCTCCTTCTTCACAATTAAATATTTGTGTACTTTACTCATGTTGAGTGGCTCAGTGACACCATTGCTTATGTTACATATCCTGATATGTATTTTTACAATCATTAATTTATGCTTATGTTATTAAAGATAAATGATAAGATGTAATCATTTTCATTTTCCTTTACATTATTAATCTTTTATGTAAGATAATATAGTGTTTTAGTTTTAGTGACTAATAGGTTTTAAGTAGTTTTTTTATATATTCCGTGATATTAAATTCCCGCGCGAAGCGCGGGTAATTTTACTAGTAATAAAATAATTGAAAATACATAATTAAAATTACCAAAAAGAAAAAAACTAAGAGGTGAATAGTTTCTCAAGCTGTTCAAATACAATACAATAATCTGTTCTAAGGTCATTTGAATATGTCATATATATCATTTCATTTTGAAAAAAAACTAAGCTGAAAGATTAATGAATGAATAATGCCATATGGAATCTGCACTAACTTAATCAAGATCCAATGAGAATTATACTAACAAATTAGTACTATAGTCGAATATACATGAATTATGATCTCACTTTAATATCTACACTCGTGATTCTATCATGTTACATTACTTTATGATATTTATCTTTTTCTACCACAATTGTATATTGACAAAAAACTAAGAAGCAATATTAAAAGTAGTATTCTACTTTTAATATTTGAAATGTATCATATCATATCATTATATCATATATCATATATTACTAAAAGTGGAAAAATTCAAAGATGAAAAGTTAGATTACCATTTTATCCCTAGGCTAAATTAAACATCTAATTAATAAATTATTAAATAATAGTATTTTAATTATTATTTGAATTGTTAGTTATTTATTATAAAGACAATGAAAGAATCATTATATTTATTTTAATAGTATTTGACCTTTCAATTTTTTCATGTGACTTTTCTTGTTTCCATAATTTTTTGTCCTATAAATTTTAACTTCAGGAAGACTTTTATTTACTACGCCTACAATTCTTGTGTGTAGGAGCTCTAAACAGGTGAAATAATATCACAATTTGTGGTGAAAGTTGTGAGATCCCCTTATACAGTCATTGAGTTAATAGACAAGAACTCAACTACTGAAGCATCAGAGCTTGGTATGTTAGTTTTATACTTATTTGTAGTAATTAGAATTATAATAAGACTTTTCTATCTCTCTTCTTATAGTTGAATTGTTATTTTGTTAGCATCGGAGCTTGGTGTGTTAGTTTTAGTTTTCATTATAGAGACAAAAGCAAAAAAAAAAAAAAGACCTAATTGTCTTGCTCATGTGTATCTTTTTTTTTTTTGTCTTTGTACTTATAATTTTACATATACATTAACTTTCATCTTTAAGAATGAATGTGATAATATGTTTACTTTTTGGTTTGAAAAAAAGAAGAAGGTGAAACATATAGCATTAGATTAATGGTGGATAAGTTATGTATTAAGAGAACATTAAATTCTATATAAAAATAGTAGTTATGTTCATAAATATCCCATTTATAAAATATAAACAATAACAACCAACTTAATGATTTAGAATTTATCTTGAAATTATTATTAGAGTAAATGGAATTAGTTTCCTAAATTAGAAGGTATATAACGTAAGCAGCCGCAAATTATTGCTCCTTTTTAAAAAAATAACTTATCCATCAATAGGGAAAATTAGGAGATTAGTAGAGCTAATTGGTAGGTCTTAATCCTGTCTCAACTCTTAGTGACATGTAAAGGTGTAATGACCCTCTTGGTCATTTTTGTGTCTTGCCTTCTATGTGTCGTTTAGAGCGTTCCTAAAGCGACCCCAAGTCATTTATGACTTGCTGGGACTGACAATTCGGTCACCTGGTCGTTCGTTTGATCTTGGTGCGAGTTTTTGTGTTTTGGAGCTTATGAACCTTGAACGATCATTTTCGATCAACAGTTCAAGAAGATGACATCGGAATCCAATTCTGACGATTTCATCAGCTCCGGAAGGGTCATTTTAGGCTAGTAGCATGGTCGACATGACTCCCGAGGTTTTCAGTGTGAGTCAGTGCGATTAGGCGTTTTAACTTTAAGTTTAAGCCTAAGTTTGACTTTGGTCAACATTCTAAGTAAACACGCTCGGATGAGAATTCCGTCAGCGCGGTTAGCTCCGGAATGTCGATTTTGGTCTAAGTTGACCTTTCTTTTGTGTCTGGAGGTTTTCGATATCTTTCCGAGCCCTTTTGTTGGTTTTGACTTAAAAGGGCTTTTTGGAAGTGGAACCCACTTTTTATCGAAATGACCTCTGATGGAATTTTGACTGCGCCGTTGAGTCTGGAATATCGAATTTGGTATGGTTGCATATCTCGTTTGCGTGCACGGGGTTCCGAACGAGTTCGGAGCACCCCGTCGGAGTTTTAAGTCTTGGGAAATTGCAGATTTTCTGCAATAAATGCAGAAAACCAGAAACAATTCCCAAAAGTTCAAACTCTCATAACTCTCTCATCTTTTGTCGTTTTCTTTTAAGTTGATATAAGTGTGGTTTTCTTGCTTGTTGGGTGTTGATGCGTTTTGATCCCCAAATTGTGTTTCATTTTGGACCACAAGTTTGGAGTGCTGTTTAGGGTGTCTTGACGGAGTCAAATTCGGACAGTTCGGTGCGGGTCCCACGATTCCCGTTTTGACTCCAAAATTGATTTGTCTCCGTTTGTTGTGATTTTTGTGTCTAAACGACTGTAATAACGTTATGATTCTATTTTTTGATAGCGGGGCAGCATTTCGAGGACGTTCAGAAAGGGAAAGCTCCGGAGAAGTGATTTTGGAGCGCGTGTGATTGGCCTACAGGTAGGCTACGGTTTCCCTCTCTTAGATTGAGCTCGAGAATGTGAATGCATGTTGATTAGTTGGGATTTGGGTTGGGTAGTTATTGAATCTTGCATAGGTGTTAAGAAATCATGTTTTCGGCCTATTTCGGGAATTATCGGGTAAATGTGAGCATGCTTTGTGTTATTAACGGACCCTCCTCGCTATGTGGAGTGCTTGCATGCTTAATTATTGTTTATTTGAAGAATGTTGGGCCTTAGTTTAGGTTTGACTAGGGCTTGCCTTAGAAATACATGATTCGGATCCAATAGGCCTTAGTTTTGCCCCGACGTCGCTCGGCCGACTTAGATCCCTGTAGACTGGTGTAGCAGACTTGAGTCTGATAGATTGGGCCTTAGTTAGGCGATACGCTTGCTCCGACTTTAGTTATCCTTATTTTCCCCTATGTTACGGCTTTACGAGTTACGTCGGCGACACTGATTCTACTTCGCGATTTGAATTTGATTTTTTGATCTGGTTCCAAGGACTTACATTGATTGGCTAAGTATGGACGGCATTCCACGGATATTTATGAGTGTGGATCGATTAGGACTCTTTCAGCAGCTACATTGGCACCTTTATAGAGCATCCGATTTAAGGTCCGGTCTCTATTGCCCAGATACTTATATAGAGCATCCGGTTTAAGGTCCGACCTCTATTGCTCAGATACCTATATAGAGCATTCGGTTAGAGTTCCGGCCTCATATACTTGATATTTGTGATTGGTTACTTGGGTACTTCTGGGGAGCATCCGGTTCGAGGTCCGGCCTCCGTACTGTCAGATTCTACTAAATAGGGCTGAGGTTCTAGTTCGATGTTCTTCGTTCTTGGGTTCTTTTATGCAATTCTCTTTAGTTATAGTTAGTGTGTGTACTCGTGGAGCTTATGGGGGTCCGTTCTTCCTTCTTTTCATATTGCCTTTACTTTTCAAGTTCAGTCGGCCTATGATGCCTACTGGGTACCTGTTGTTTTGGTACTCATGCTACGCTCTGCATCTATTTCGTGATGCAGGTCCGGGCACTAGTAGCCAGCGTTGATCGAGCTTGGAGCAGACTGATCCGGAGACGGGAGTGAGCACACGACGTTTTGTACTATTTCAGTCTCCATCTGTATATATAGACTTGTCTTTTACCTTTCGAGACAGTCCATTCTCTGTTGTCCTCTTTTGGGACTTGTACTCATTTTGTTAGTATCTCTGTACTAGTGAATTCCAGGTTCTGGGAGGGATCTTTATTTGTATATATGTTTTTGGTTTGCTTCCGCCTATTTATATTGTTATTTGCCTACTCTTGTTTAGTTTCTACCCTCAGACCCATTACTTGTTGTTCCGGGTTACGGGTTGGCTTACCTACTGGTGGGTTATAGTAGGTGCCATCATGACTTGAGAAATCGGGTCGTGACAAAAGGTGGGTTCCACATTTGGGGAAGGTGAATGCATGTGTCTGCTAAATTTCCAATCGCCCACAACATTTGGCTAATGAAACCACTGGTATTAATTAATTACTCATTAATCATGGTGGATCCTTCTTTAAGATAGAATCTCATTAGCACTAATTAATATTTTTTTAAAAAAGTTTTTGGAGGTATAGGATTTGGGGGTTGGTTTGGGGTGGGGGTAGAAGGGAGTCAGATGCAACGCAATTTGACATTGTTGAGCTTATAACTAATAATATATTCAGTGTAATTGGGAGGTTTGAGGACGATAAAGTGTGCAAAAATTTAAAAAGTTGATTTCAATAGACCCTGACACGATACATCTAAGTTTATATATCAAACAAATTTGTTACCTTTTAGTTTTTTATAACTATTATTATTTAAACCAACTTGTATCTAATTAATTACGTATCTAGTTAATTATATAAGAGTGTTTGTTACCTCATGTCAACAACATACCTAACAATTACAAAGTAAATTTTTACTAGTAAAGTTTAGATAGGGTGAAATGTACGTAGGCCTTATTGGAATAGAAATGTTATAAGAGTCAAATTTAAATTCTTTTTAGTCTAAGGAGTAAGGGATTTGATATTAGTGGTAAAAGTATAACGTGTGATGTGTTAAGTGTAAATCATGAAATTTTGCCTCAGATAAAATTTTGATATTCAAGTGGAGAAGATCAGAAAGATGAATTCATTATCCATTGAATTGTGAATCATGCATCACTGATCCTTGTTGTTTTCGATTTAAAAAAAAATATTTGACCTTTGTATTAATATAATTAATGGTGCCTAGATCCTTAGAAGCAGGGAAGGGAGAAAGAATGATACTACTTGTGTGAATTAATTTGATATGAGGTGGGGAGACAGAAAGGCTATGCTTTTATTGTCAACTATCAAAAACTCTACAACTCATTTTGGTCGATTTAATTAAGTTGCTTGGACTTTTCAAAATTGTTATTGTATCCGTGTCAATTCTTTAAAAATGTACTATTTTAAAGATCTGGCACACACCCTTCTACATTTTTGAAGAATCCGAGCAATATAGAAATAGATTCTGCTTTCAACTAAAAAGGTGGCTTAATCTATGATTTTTTGCCAACAATATATGTTGATTTGGAATAGGACATACAATATGTGTATGTTTTGACCTCGAAATAAGGCAATTTATTCTCTATTAATTTTTTTAATAATTATAATCTACTCTAGGTTAGGTTTAGGTCTACTATTACTCTATTAGACCTTTAATCGTCGTATTAGTTTCTTAAGTTAATGTGTGTATGAACTAAGTCATGTTCATTATGTCACACAAACTTGAATGAGTCAATAAAGTGGTGTTGGAGTTCCTTTATTCATTTTTCCCACTTGTAGAAATTGATACATTAGAGGTTGGTGTGCTTCTTTGAGCACGAGTCTATTCCATTAGTTATGTTGTAGTTTTCTTTTCTTCGACCCAAATAAAATAATAATAAATAAATAAATTAAACAAGTACACCTTGGGACATATTACTCGTTTTGTTCCATTTTATGTAGCACCATTTTCTTTTAAATTTATTTCAAGAAGAATAACAACATATAAGTGTAGTCCCACAAGTGGAGTCTAAGGAGGATAAAATGTACCAGACTTTACCCCTACACCTATGTGGGGTAGTGAAACTTTAGGCTAAAAATAATGTAAGGTGGTAATAAAAATATTTTTAACGAAATATCAAGATACAAAATATTGTATAATTATATAGTAATGTAATAGAAAGAATTGAAGAACTTTTAGGGGCCAAAAAAATGTTTTGTGGTCTTTGTAATTTATACGAGTATTGTACAAGTAGAGATATAAGTGGCCAATTTCGAATTATTATTAACTTTACGGAAAAGGGTCAAAATTGCCCCGAACTATATGAAATAGATCATTTATATTATTCGTTACATTTTGGGATCAAAAATAGTACCCCCGCTGTTATCCTAAGAGACCACAAATACCCTCAAGAGTTAACACCCCAAATTTTTGTTGACGCGGCAATCCACGTGGGACTAATCCTTCCACCTAAGCGTTGCCAACTAGGATTCACTACAAAAGAACTAGACCTTTAGCGGCAACAACAGTCGCCACAAAAGCCCAGAATATCGTCACTAAAAGTTTTTAACACTAAATTCTAATTTTGTGTTTTTTTCTTCATTGTTTTTAAAAAACCAACTATGATATCAGTTAAGTAGGAGTTTGAAGACACTATATGTTTTATTTTTATATCATATGTAAATGTATAAAATATACGATGATGCATTATTTAGTAGGAGATTTGAATCGAGAAGTAATTTTGATGATTTTT
>NW_006239205.1:729393-785649 GCF_000226075.1 Solanum tuberosum | reverse complement strand
CCCCACTTGCTCTATCCATTATTATTATTATTATTATTATTATTATTATTATATATAAATAATTTATATCTTAGCCGCCACCTAAAACCAGCCCAATGTTTTTGAGTGCTTTACTAGTTTTACAATAATTGATGTTTTTTTTTACCAGACTCCCTTTTCTCCCCCTTCTAAGATATTTTCTGAAACTTTTACCATCGTCAACTGTTTAGCAGATGATCCTATTTTAAGAATTAGTACTCTCCTTTTTCCCTCATAATGTTTGTTTTTTCTCTTGATGAAATCTGCTTTCAATATTAATTATATATCCTTTGCTCCTTTTTATTATTGGATCACAAAATTGAAGATACTAAACAAGAAAGACAAAATTACAAGTTGGTTTCACTGTAAGTCATCTTCTTCATGAATTACTTTTTTCCTATAAATTGAGAGTTGATTTCTCAAATAGTACACTCAATGTTATTCATATACTACAAAGCCTTTTCTTTTTTCTAGGGAGAAGGCACAAGTATCCCTAACTATAACCGAAATTTCAGAGACACACCTTAACTAAACTAAGGTCCTATTACCCATGAACTCTTTTTATATATAATATTATACACTTTTTGGCTTATGTGACACACTCCGTGATTCCACACAGTTAAGGCACGTGGGAGATATTTGAATGCCACGTAAGGCAAAAAGGTGTACAAATTTACAAAAAAAATGAGTTCAGGAAGGTAATAGGACCTTAGTTTGTGTCTCTGAAATTTGGGTCATAGTCTAGGGAGTTACTTCTACCTTTTCCTTTTTTTTTAAAAAAAATGTGATTTTTCTTCTGTGCATTATTTTTCTTCTTTACTACTTTTATGCAGCGTCTGTAAAATTAATTCAAGTATATAAATTATTTACTCAATACAAATATAAACCGCGTGTATCTATTTGTTCAATTTTATACAAGTTAAAATGCTTACTTATGCACATCCAAAGTTAAAGGGCATAAATGCTAGTTGAAGCCAAGTTAAAGGGATAAGGCATAAGTACCCCTAGACTATGACCGGAATCTCAGAGACACGTCTTAACTAAACTAAGGTCCTATTACCTCCTAAACTTATTTTTTTTGTAATTTTGTACGCCTTTTTGGCCTACGTGGCCTCCAAACATCTCCCACGCCCGATTTCGGTCATAGTCTAGGGGGTACTAGTGTCTTATCCCCAAGTTAAATGGCATATTTATATGTATTGTCTACTACAAATTCTTAAAGTTTAGTACTCCATCTCAGTTTTCCAACATTGTTACTTTGAGTCGTTTATTTTCAATATCATTAATAGCTATATCATCCTATTTATATTCCATGAAAAAAAATTGATTGGTAAGAGTAATGGTTATATCTGATATAGATGGTTTAAAGGTTGGTAAGAATAATAATATCAATTATAATTTTTTATACATGAAATAAATGATTGGTATATATGAATGATTTTTATAAAATATAAATTTGTGGGTCATTTTTATATATGCATAATGTGAAATTATAATATGAAATTTTCAAATTAAACTTTTTGGAATTTCACCTCATAATTTGAAATCATGAGGTGAAATTGTATGTCCAAACACTGATTTCATCTCATGATTGCAAATCACAAGATGAAATCGCATGTCCAAACGCCTACTTAAACAATGCTCCCCTCGTGAACCAATTTTAGAAGTTAAATCACATGTAATTTTTATTTTTATTTTATAACACATACTACAGCTTTAAGATGTTGTTTATATACTGACTTCATAAAACTCTTTTTTATTGATATGGCTACATGTAAGCAAAAAAAATAAAAAAATATAACATACACATCCTTCTGAACACTTTAATCATAACAATATAAGTAAAATAAAATAAAATATCAGTATATAATTTTTCAAATTCTTGTTAATACCTTCTCTCATAATTAATCAAAATTTAAGAGTCTTCTTCACTAAGTCAAACTAAAGCATGAATAAAGTAGTAAATAATGATAGTACCTGTTACTATGAACTCTTAAACACCAAAGGAAATAAATTTACTCTCTTTTTTACCCTCATAATGTTTGTTTTTTTCTCTTGATGATCAAACCTGCTTTCAATTCTATTAATTATCATCTCTTTTGCTCCTTTTTTTATGATTGGATCAGAAATTGAAGATACTTGTTAACTAACTGTAAGTCATCTTTTTCCCATAGATACAGAATTAGAGGGTTGATTTCTCAAATGGTCCACTCAACTAGTAGCTAGCTACTGTATATCTCAGGAAATTGGAATTAAAAAGAAAAAGATGATTTTTTGAGGTAATAACTATAATTAGTTAAGTGATCATATGAAAAGCGTAAATATGCACCATTTGTGTATAATCTTTCCCAAGCATTAACATATATAGCAGGTGAAATGTATAATTTTCGAACACTAGATGAAAAAAATGTTTCTCTTAATGAACCTAATTCCAAGAGTTGGTGAACTTGCAGGAATTTTTCAAGAGAAGATGGCTGAAAATGAAATCGAGGAAATGTTAAATCACCTAAGAAGGATCAAGAGTGGAGGTAATCTGATTAGCGCCAAGATTGATCAAATTAAGGCGCTTGAAATGATGCTAAGAATTTTGAGAACCTTTATAAAGTATCATCATGTTCTTTGTCGTGAGTCCTTAGTCAAACACACAAAGAATGCCAAATCGACTATGGCAAGGCTTCACCGGGTATTGGATGGGATTCGAGATGAATGTAAAACTAACCTTAATCTAGAAAGGCTAGAATTACATTTGTTGGAATTCTTGGAACGTAATACCATTTTAAGTTACAATTATGAGTTGGCTGATTTTGATATGTCAGAATGTATGGATTGCGCCGGAAAGAATCTAAATGATGTACTGTTGTACTGCCTGGAAAGCGCTAGGTCTGACCCTTCTGAAGAAAACCATGAAATATACAGATTTTTAAAGGAACTGAAAAATGTTCAAAAGAAACTGAGATTTTTGACATACCTATATGCCACAGAGATAAATGGTTATGTCGACAATGAGAAGATGGAATGTTTGGAGACTCAAATTCAATTCATGGCTAACAATGTGGGACAATTTTGTCTTGCTCTTTCAGGTCGCATTGTTTCTATTCTTCTAGATGATTCAGATGTGGATGAGGATGAGTTTAATGATATCTTGAATACACCTCCTTATCTATTATTCTTGATTGTGTTAGTGGAGCTGGAAATGAAGAAGATTTTTCTCAGTGAGCTAAAGGCTTCAAAGTCTCATTCAAGAACTTTCAAGGACAAGAAATTGCCAAAAGGATTTTCTCATCATCTCCACAAATTGTTGATGTATCTCAAAAAAGAAAAGCTCGAGAACTTTCCTGATGATGTCTCTGCTCAAAATATTGATGTGGCAATAGAGTTCTTGTTGGTCTTCCTTGATGCTGATGTGTCAAATCATGTTATTAATGGTAACTGGTTGAATGAGGTTATGGAAAAAGCTGAAACTATAGCAGGTGATGTTCTATATGTCATGGAAAAACTTCTTCCTACCTCTATAAACAAAGATGATACTAGCAAAGTAAGTCTTTTCTCGATACAAATATTGGATAAAGCTAAAGATATGAAGGCACAAGTGGAGACGTACTATAAATCCTTAAAATTTACTCCATCTCAGTTCCCCACTGTTGGTGGATGGAGCTTTCTGGATTGTCTTATACGGAAACTGAATGGGATGTCGAAATCTAAATTTGGTTTAGATTTCCTGATGAAACCTCTTTTGGGGAATTTGGAGAAAGAGCTATCAGCTCTTACATCCATTTTAGAGAAGGATTTGTCATCTTTATCATCCATTTTCAGAGATGTTGCCAAGGTGCACCATGAACATGAAATTCTTCAAGATCTTCAGAGGCGTACTATCAAATGGGCATATGAAGCTGAAGCTGCCATTGATTCTATTGTTGCTCAGTATAATGTTTTTTTGCATATCTTTTGCTCACTTCCAACAATCTTAAAAGAGATCAAGCAAATTAATGTGGAGGTGTCTGAGATGTGGTCAGCTGACGTTGCTCTTAAGCCTTGCTATGTGGTAGCACCATTTAAACATCTGCCAACTCAACATAGCAATTCAGAGACTGATGAGGAGATAGTGGATTTTGGGAATGACACAGAAAAAATGCTTCAGTATCTGATTAGAGGTACAAATGAGCTAGACGTCATCCCAATTGTAGGCATGGGTGGACAAGGGAAAACGACAATTGCTAGAAAGGTGTACAATAGTGACAACATTGTTTCTCATTTTGATGTTCAAGCATGGTGCATCGTTTCCCAAACATATAACCGGAGAAAGCTATTACAAGAGATTTTGAGTCAAGTTACCGGTTCCAAGGACGAGGGAGACAAGGATGACATCCTTGCTGATGAGTTGAGGAAAAGCTTAATGGGCAAGAGATATCTCATTGTATTGGATGATATGTGGGATTGTATGGCATGGGATGACTTAAGGCTTTCCTTTCCAGATTTTGGAATTAGAAGCAGAATAGTAGTAACAACTCGACTTCAGAAAGTGGGTGAACAAGTCAAGTACCATACTGATCCTTATTCTCTTCCATTCCTCACAAAAGAAGAGAGTTGTGAATTGTTGCAGAAAAAAGTGTTTCAAAAGGAAGATTTCCCGCCTGAACTACAAGATGTGAGTCAAGCAGTTGCAGAAAAATGCAAAGGACTGCCCCTAGTGGTTGTCTTGGTAGCTGGAATAATCAAAAAAGGAAATGGAAGAATCTTGGTGGAATGAGGTGAAAGATTCTTTATTTGACCATCTTGATTGTGAGTCGGAAGAATATAGTCTTTCAACTATGCAGTTGAGTTACTATAACTTAACCGACTGTTTAAAGCCTTGTCTTCTTTATATGGGGATGTTTCCGGAGGATGCAATAATTCGAGTATCTGAATTGATAAGTCTATGGATTGCGGAAGGATTCGTGCAGAACATTGAATCTGGGAGATTGATAGAAGAGGCAGCTGAAGGTTACTTGATGGATCTCATTCACAGTAACGTGGTAATGGTTTCAAAAAGAAGTTATAATGGTAAGGTCAAATACTGTCAGGTTCATGATGTAGTGCTTCACTTTTGCTTGGAGAAGAGTCGAGAAGAAAAGTTTATGTTGGCAGTGAAGGGGCATGATAGCCAGTTTCAACTTTTTGAATGGAAGGAAAGTCGAGTGAGCTTCAGTTTCAGTAGAGAGCTTTCCAAGTTTGCATCTCTAGGATCCAAAACACGGAAGCCTTTCCACCAACACTTGAGGTCACTGATAACGATAAATGACCTAGAGTTAATTGATGAGATTCCCTTCCGTCAGATTCTTAAATTGCGACTTCTTAAGGTCTTGTATTTGACTTCCCATGAAGTGCGTTATTTGTCGTCAGCTACATTCAAACCACTAAATCAACTGAAATGCCTCAGAGTTCGTGCAAATAAGTTCTATTTTCATCCAGAATCACATCTGCCCAATCTTGAAACTTTAATTGTAAATAATTCAGAAAATGAAGTACAGTTACCAGCGTCTTTTTGGGAGATGGAAAAATTGAGGTATGTTAGGATTTGGAATGCTAAATTTGATTTGGAAGAGGATAATCAGGGGCTCTTTGAAGGATCCTCCAAATTGGAAAATTTGAGGATATTAAAGTACGTTGAATTTCCAATTGATAAATGTGATAGGGTGGATATGTTATCAAGGAGGTGTCCTAATCTTCAACAACTGAACATCAAATTGGAATATTGGGGCAGCAATAATTCGGCAGATTTATTTTGTCTCACATTGGAGAATCTTACCCAGCTTCAAAATCTTCGCCTTTCCATTGAGAGGCCTGACATTGTATCTGGGTTACAATTGCCTTCAAATTTAAAGAAGTTGGTACTAAGTGGGAATGATATAGAAATCCTGGTTTCCTTCATTGCGGGACTACCAAGCCTGGAGTATCTCCATTTACGTGACCCGGATGAATTTGTTCAAATCAGAGATTGGTGCCTTGGAGATATCACATTCCATAACCTTAAGTTCTTGAAACTGTCGTTCTTAGATATGTCAAGGTGGGATGCCTCGGAGGAATCCTTTCCCCTGCTCGAAACACTTGTTATAAAAATGTGTCACCACCTCAAGGAGATCCCCCTTAGCTGAAACAGATTAAGTTGATTGGGTGTGAGAAGAAATCTCTGGAGGCTTCAGCTGTGAGGATTAAGAAATATGTTGAAGAGAATGAAGGAAACGACCGTATTGACCTCATTATCAAAGTAAGTAGAAACAAACTCCTATGTTTTGTTTTTAAGTATCTACCTGCATCTAACTTGACACCAATATGTATAATACAGAATCATTAGGGTCATCTGGCAGCTGTGAGAGTCAAACATGTACCCGCCTGTAATCACAACAATGGTATATATTGTTTCTTGTTCCTTCTTCTAATTTAATGCTTGCTTTCACTTAATTGCTCCATGTTGATCTCAAACTAACGAGGATGTATTTCAATTTGATAATTGCAGCAGAAGTACAGCCAATTGTTGCAGCCATGCTCATGCTCATGCTCAAGTATATTGTGCGCCTAGAGCTGAAATCCCTGTCCTTTTTCTGTATGTTTTAGATGGTCTTTAACTGTGATTTCTTGTTGTCTTTGTTATGCAGCTTTATTATTTTACAACCTGTCAAAACATTGCTTCTTGTTTGTTTTTTGTAATATAATAGTTGTTTCCCTTCATCTTACACCTGCAAAATTCAATAAAGTATACAATTGAAAGCTGGTTGAATACAAGCATATATACCTCCCTATTATCAATCAATAGAATACTGAATGAAAGTTGTTTTGATAGCTTAGTACTAAATAATTTAGGAGCAATCCATAACATACGTCTCACTTCATAAATAAGTATTGAGTACATGTACAAAAGCTATCTATGTTGTTCCGACTCTTTAAAAATGTCACCAAGTTTATATTGGATTTTCCATAGAGGATCGACACATGTGCAACAATATCTTTGGAGAATTTGAGCATCATAAGAAGCCAAATAGATATCACTTGTCAAATCCCTATTCAACTTTCTAGGGAGGACAATGGCGGAGTCTCTGAATTTATCCAAGTTGACGACATGTATACATGTCTCTCACCTTTGACAACATCACCAGAGGTATACGATTCGAGTTCTTTCATGTCTTCTGCTATCAACTTTACGGAAAGGCTCCTACATTTTCGTTGAAGTTTTCAACCTTCGTAGTGCCTGTCATCTCCTTGATGAAGAACCCAAGCCAATGCTAACTTTGAAGGGGTGCATCATTTCCATGCAGCTGTTGTCTCGAAATTCATTTCCAATTAAAGTATTTAAGAAATAACTTGTTATGAAAGTGTTTATCATAAATTGAAGAAGTTTGTAAAATGACACATCAATAAAATCATAAAACAAAGAGAAGCAAAAATGGAAGAGTAGCATAGACTTGACAAGGTGTGTCTCATAAAACATGGACCGGCATACAAATCAAACCAAGTACAAGTAGTACTTTTGGATAACAACTTGCTACCTATTTGTACTTTCTCTCTTATTCCTTTGATAGCCTACATCAAATCAGGTAGTTTAACATGAACCTATACATATCTATAAAACTCGGGTAGAAAATGTAAAGCATAGATTTACGAGGATACAGATTCGAGTCTCTGGAAGATTTAACAGTCTGAGATACTCCAAGTTTTATGTAAATCAAGTATAGAGAAGAACCGGATAAATGCTCTACTTCATAGAGTGTTTAGCGGCAATGGTATCAGATGAAAAAGTACAACTTGAATATGCATTAAGCATAAACAATTATAAACCATATTATAACATTGAAAAATCGAGACTTGGAGTGATTCAGGAGTCTTCTGTGGAAGGGCTCTATCGCACAAAGGATCAAAGGTACACAGGGGATAACAATAAATTTTCATCACAAATACAAGGAAAATTGGATATAAAGGTATGCACTAGCAAAAGAACTTCAGACTACTAGCAAACTACATAGTGTGCACACTGTGTCTATTCATTTGTCCAGAACATAGTAGATTTGTAAATCCTAGTCTCTATTGCACCTGCTAGAAAGAAATGCTGAACTGTCATTAACCGAGGTTCAGCCTTTACTTCGAATTACACTTGGGCTTTAACGGGCTTCTTCCAAAGCAAAACGAGAAAGTATCCATTATTCATCTATCCAGGAGGACAATGGTGGAGTCTCCGAATTTATCCAAGTTGCCCACATGAATGCGTGCCTTTCGCCTTTAACCATATCTTCAGCAGCACAGGACTCTAACTGCATCATTTCATCAGTTGTCAGCTTTACAGATAAGGCTTCGATATTTTCGTTGAGGTTGTCAATCTTGGTGGTACCGGGTATGGGGCATATGTCATCCCCTTTGTGAAGAATCCAAGCCAATGCAAGTTGTGATGTGGTGCATCCCTTTCTTGATGCTATTTCCTTGACTTGCTCGTATATTTGCTGGTTGTGCTCAAAATTTTCAGGCTTGAACCTTGGTATATTCTGGAAAAAAATAAATGAGAAAAGAAACATACATCAGGCATACCGAGCATATGTATTGTTTTAATCGTTAATTATAACATGCTGTATCAGAAAAGATTTCGAGCAATAAGGATAAGTTGGCAAACTAGATTGAGAACCATGAGGTTCAAGTTGAAATCAAACACCAGGTGAGTTCTTTCTATCTGTCTAAGCCTTGATGGATAGAGTTACCAAGTATCTATGAGTCGAACCGTTTTTTCTTTGATGACAACATCTTATAACCAACTCAACTTTTGTATCTTTCTAGTTATAACTATTGTGATTTCTAGTGAAGTTTAAATTTAGAAATACCAAAAATTTGGATGCATTGACCATGACACTGTGACCCACCATTCTTTGGGGATAGGAGTACCTTTTTGTACTCTCTAAGCATGTTAATTTATAAAGAGTGTTCTTTTTTGATGTCCGAATTTGCACTAGAAGTTAAGACTCATTGATCTTGTATTCAGATCGCCTTATTCATAAGGGAGCATGTGTTTCGTAACCTTAATTCATCAATACTGACGAAATCTCATCAAGATCAATACTGGTAGATCGGTCGAGCTCAGTCAATCAGCAAGCCGTTGATTAAGAGTAGGAAAGTCACAACGTTGATGCTAACGTTGAGCTCCCCCAAGGAGAGGCTTGGAGAGTTTCACAAAAAGCCAATGACACACGTCAGAATTTTGGTTTAAAAGGAAAACGATGCCTATGATATGCAGCTAATTGAGGTAAATGGTAAAAATGCAAATGAAAATCACGCAAGATCGAAGACAGATCAATTAACTAGACCAACCTTGCGGAAGTCTCCCTCGGCCAAGCTCTCAATCAACTCTGGACCTGCTGAGAAGAATCCTCGTCTGAGAGGACTATACGGAACAATTCCAATTCCTAATTCTCTGGAAAAGGCATTTACTCAGAAGAGCCTTCATATTATCTGAAAGAGTGAACTCTAAGAAACACATTACCTGCAAGTTGGAACTATTTCTTCCTCAAGATCTCTGGTCCACAATGACCTCTCCATCTGAACAGCTGTTATTGGATGCACCGCGTGTGCCCTTCTGATTGTTGCTGCACAAGCCTCGGATAAACCTATGTATTTGATTTTACCCTCTTTCAACCAGTTTCTTCAGTTCTCCCATCTACACACTATGCCACACAATATCATAACAACAAAACAATAACAATAAGCACAATAAACAAAATGCCCGATTATATTGTTCCATAAAGCCTGAAAATGTTGATTTTCTATTTGACAGGAGTATCGTCTTTATTGACATTCTTTCATCCACTGGACATTTTATCTCTTTTATACTACTTGTTTATAACAAAAGATGATTAATTTTGACTCGGTGATGCTTTCAAAAACGATAGTAGTAGCTAACAGTGATGCTGCTTCTTCTCCTTAAAATGTCAATTGTCAAGTAATCTCACACTGAATGCTACACAAAAAATTCAAACTTTTTTAGAATCCTGATCTCCATGATTATTTCTGTACAGGTCTCAGCTGACCTTTGTTTGTGATTTCATCATAAAGCATTTCGTCGGTGACAGAGTGTAGAGTGGATAAATGTGACATAAAGAAAAATTATTTCATAGTTGGAGCAACTACGAAATTACAGTAAGCATAGATGAGTGTTTCTTTTACTAAGTAAACTTTATCAACACAAAAATTTCAAAGCATTGGTCTATCCTCCGAGAATTCGAGAGAAACACATAACATTTCTCACATATCATAAGATTCAATTCAACCTTTTTGTACACCCCTTTTTTCTCTACTGTCAGTAGAACATTATTCCGTCTCTGACTCTATCTTATGGATTGACAAACAACACATCAAATATGTTGATCGTACTCTGCCAAAGTACTGCCTTTGAAGGATCCTACACGCACTCATCTCCATCAACACTTTTGAAGATTCCGAAAAATATAGTGCATCAGAAGATCTTCATGAATATGTCAGTTTGGCAATATAAAAGCGGATTCAAGTAAAATAGCTCGGGACCATTTCCCACACAGTTGATTAAATCAATTTCTTTTTTTAATAGACTAAAGAATCAATTCTTTTTTTTTAAAAGACCAGAAGATTTTTGCGATTTCTAGCCAAGCTATATCCAAGTGAAATCTGCTTTTATCCAAGCGATTAACTGGTTACTGTTACCTCTTTACATAAACCACACAATCCAGCAATTCGCTAGAAATCAACAACAACATACCTAGTGTAGTCCCACAAAGTGGGGTCTGAATGAGGATAGAGTATACACACACCTTACCCCTACCTCGTAAAGATAGAAAGGTTGTTATCGATAGACCCTCAACTCAGGGAAAAATAGCTCATAGTAGTCTAGAAAAAGAAGTAACGGAAATACAAGAAACAACAGATACTAGTGTAAACAACAGATAGCGACAGAATAGTACTACAACAAGTTTGCTAGAAATCCTCAAATATAATAAATGGAAAAATAATATAAGTAAGATGTCAAACCGTGATTTCAATAGGCACTCGGATATCAATCCGATGAACATAATAAAGATCAATGCAGTCGATATCTAGTCGCTTCAAGCTAGCTTCACAACAACCTCTTACATACTCTGGTTCACCACAAATGTCCATTTTCCCTTCTTTCAAACTTATGCCAAACTTGGAAGCTATTTGTACTTTTTCTCTCATTCCTTTGATTGCCTAAACAAAATAAAATTTAGAATACACATATTTAACTACCTCAATTAGTGTATATGCAATTGGAAATTTCATTTAAGTAATTCGATAAGATGCAAACTAAAATTCTAGAAAATGTTGTTCTTAATATCTAGAACAAAAAAAATAATCCATTTGACTCCATTTCTCAAATTTTGTTTAAATATCGAATCATTAGCTATATCGACTTGTATAGTAGTTTTCATATATGTAAATTTTCATTTTAAACATTTTGAAGAATTTATACCCGAATTCACAGTTAAAATTTAGTTTTGACCATCATACTCCGAACCTTTGATATAAATTGGGACAAAGGGAGTAATTACAACTTGGAAAGCACAAGGTACAACACAATAAAGAAGGAGGTACAACAAATTAAAGCAGTAATTTTTTACATTTTATTTTACCTTGCCGATGAGAAGTTCATTGATGTAGGGTCCATATTGATCGGAGGTATCGAGGAAGGTGACGCCGCGATCAATGGCGTATTGAATGAGCTTGAACATTTCGGGCTCGGGCTTGGGCGGGCCGTGATTGGGAGACATGCCCCTACAGCCCAGCCCGATTCTAGAAACTTCTAGGCCTTGCGAGCCTAATTTAACCCTCGGAACTTCACTCGCCGGCGTTTCCATTTTCTCCGGCGAAACTCCGTCTGAACAGTGAGCTCAGAGCATATGTTGACCAAAGTTTGACCAGTAGGTGTTTGGACTAGTATTTGGCTAGAGTTAGTTGAAAATAAAAAAGAATATTTTGGAATTAAAATTGAAAAGGAGTGTGAGAGTAATATTTTTTTTTGTTCTAAATTTAATAGAATTATTATAATACATAATATGATTAAAAAAAATTGTCTTCATCGAGTGAAATATACTATACATATTATGCATATATACTTTTAAATACTTAATTTGTACCAGCATTAAAGTGATATGTGTGTATATTCAAATTTTAGTTAAACACAAAATATTCAGTGCTCTTTATCTCTTTGAATCGACTATAATAATAACATATCAAGTATAATCAATGAATTACGTGAGGTCTATAAGGAGGGTGGATTATATTCGGAATTTACCTCTATCTTTGTAAGATAAGAAGATTGTTTCCGATAGATTCGGATCACGAAAATTGTTTGAAAGAAATACAAAATAAATAAAAAAAACTATAATGAAGAGTGAAAACATTCAATAAATATTAAAAGTATACAAATATTAAGAAAATGACCATAAATCATGATACTACATATCTCCTCAAATACCACATCTTTTCTTCTTATTGTTCTTCTTCATATTATAGGAAAATTAAATATTAGTGATTACATCCTTAATAAGAAGTCCAAGAGAGTTATAAGATGATCCACCTTCCTCCATAGCTACTCTACTCTTCTCCTTCATTTCCTTACATTTTTTTCCTCGCTTCATTCTCTTAACTTTTCACCATCAACTTTAATAAACCACTTCCAATTTCTTGAGTACTTACTATATCAACTTGATTATTTTTTCCTTCAAAATCAACAACATAGTCCAATTTTATCTCTTCACCAAGTCCTAATTCTTTCACTAACAAAAATGCATTCATTTGTTGTTCAGCATAGAGTGGCCAAGTTGCAATTGGTACACCAAAATGTACACTTTCTAGTATTGAATTCCATCCACAATGGGACACAAATCCTCCTATTGATGGATGAGATAAAATTGTTACTTGTGGTGCCCATCCTATTATTTTTCCTCTTTCTTTTGTTCTCTCTAAGAATCCTTTTGGCAACACTTCTTCATAGTTGTTGTAACTTGTTGGTATATCTACTTTTCCCTTTGGTGGAGATTTTCTTAAAGACCACAAGAACCTATTTGAAAATAACAATAAAACAAAATTAGGAATAGGTTTTCGAGGCATAAAAATCTATGTTGCTCAGATTTTTCAAAAATAACGACATGTACGTGTTATATTTTCTAAAAATAGAGTAATTTTGGAGAATCCAACATATGCACGCACGACATAATATTAATTTGGAGAGTCTAGGTGAAAACAACTTTCCTTAAAGGAGATATATTAATAAGCCACTTCAAGATACAAAAAAAAAAACTTATACCACTACAAGACCACCCTTAACTCCAATCAATTATGTTATTAGTTGCAGTGTTATATGAATCCTCATTATCATAAAATGTTGTAAATTATAAGAGTTCATTCACAAGGCTCGAATACAACATCTCTAGTTAATAATAAAGAAACCTTTATCATTTTACCACACCTTTCAGTGGTACATATATGCATTATATGTATGTACACTATGTTACTCCCTTCGTTTCAATTTGTTTGTCTTACTTTCCGTTTTAGTCTCTCTTTTTTTAAAAACGTCTCTTTTCTTTTTGACAACTCTTTAACTTCAAATTTACGCATGACATATTTAAGACCACGAGATTAATTAACAATTTGGCACATGATACACATCTTTAGTTAAAGAGCACAAAATTTAAAAGTCCTTTTTATTTTCTTAAACTCTGTGCTAAATCTAAACCAGACAAGCAACTTGAAACAGGAGAAAAAAAGTTACAACTAATAGTACCTGTGACCACAATGCTCCAGTGCAGTTGCTATTTCTTTGATCTGTTCTGCTTCAAAACTTCCCATACTACCAAAACACAAAAACACAACAGAGGAATCCTGTTGATCATCTAACCACTTAATAATACTTTCAATCTCCAATGAATTATTTCTAAAATGGCTACTTTTTTCAAAACTAACCACTGGACCAACTGGATAAATTTTTGGAACCATCTTAGAATCCGAAAGAGCCTGAAGAGAAAACGATTCAAGCTCGAAAAAAGTGTTAACAATAATCCCTTTAGTCTCTTTAAATCGACAAATTCCATCAAAAAACAACGTTGAGGCAAGTCTTGAATCTAACAAATGCTTAGGTAAAACTTTAGTAGGACAAAGATTTTTAAAACTTGGGATTGATAATGCCTCGTTAGAGTTCATGTACCTGGACGTATCTGAGTGTTGTTCATTTCTTAAGGTCTCGAAATGAAGACATAAGCCAAGAAAAGAAGCGTTTGAAGCAAAGTAAATGTAACTAGGGACATTAAATTCGTTAGCTATGTCAATCATCGAGGTACAAAACATGTCAAGAATAAAACCATAACATGAACTTGTTTTACAAATGTTGTGAACATATTCACGTACGAGTGATTTGTGACCATCGATGAAATTATAGAGGAATGTTTCATGGTTATTGAGGAATCCAGATGATGTTTTTTCGTCTAGGGAGATATCGATGAATTTTAAACGAGGTTGAGAAGTGAGTGATTGAATAAAATTATGAACACCATAGTCTAAAGGAAGTTCCATGATGAGAAAAGAGATGGAAAAATTTTCATCTCTATTTAGAATTTGTTTTGCAAATTCAATGGCTGATACAATGTGGCCTAATCCTGCTAAAGGAATGAAAATTAATTCTTTCATGGTGATGGAGTATTTCTTTTTTGTTAATTTATTTGTGGGCAAAGTATTTAGTGTTTATATAGATAAATCATGATAGAAGTTGTGGGTTTTTACTAATAGAAAATTTGAAGTTTCAAACTTCAAAGAGAATTTTGACACATAAAATGGTTATAAAATAAAGGAATTCAATTTACAAATGATAATGACGAATGGAGATAAGGATTTGTACATTACTTACATCGACGTCAGATTGTGTTTGATTGGATTTGATTGATGATAAAGATAACGTTTTATTTGAATAAATTTACTTAGCGCAATTTATCGACTAGCATGTACTAAATGACAATGTGTTCTTTGTTGGGTTTTAAAAGGTGTGAATGGAAAATGAAGAGTTGCGACTTTTATGAAGAGTTGTGACTTTGATGAAAAGTTGCGACTATTATGAAGAGTTGTGACTTTTATCAAAAGTTGCGACTTTTATGAAAAGTTGTGACTTTTATCAAAAGTTGCGACTTTTATGAAAAGTTGTGACTTTTATCAAAAGTTGCGACTTTTATGAAAAGTTGTGACTTTTATCAAAAGTTGCGACTTTTATGAAAAGTTGTGACTTTTATCAAAAGTTGCGACTTTTATGAAAAGTTGTGACTTTTATCAAAAGTTGCTACTTTTATGAAAAGTTGTGACTTTTATCAAAAGTTGCTACTTTTATGAAAAGTTGTGACTTTTATGAAAGGTGATGACCTTTCCGAAAGATTGTGACTTTTCAAAGGTTTGTGACCTTTCCGGTAAGGCACAATAAGAACCTTTTCAGACTACCCTTTGTTTTCTATAAATTGAGGAATTTCCTCTCATTTTAATTTAAACACAGGTTGACAACAATTCTTCTTTAAGAAAAAATATTTCGTATATTTTTTCTAATCTGTTTCTGATTCTAGTTTCTCTACTAGTTTTAATTTTCTAGTTGTGAAAATGTTCTTAAACTTTATTGTATCTTACCAAGTTCTTCAAAGTTTTGTTCTAAGTATCTTAGGAATACAAGATGAACAACATTCTTTACACCTGGAAAGACAAGTATTAAGGTTATATTTGACCCAGAAAACATGTAGACCTTTTTAATTCTATAGTCAAATCTCTTTGTTAACAATATTGTTTGATTCATTATTTTTTTTTACTAGTATAACAAATTGATGTAATATATATATATATATATATATAACATAATATGAAAGATTGATTCCATTGAAAATATATTTATGATAGTGAAATATTATTATAAAGGATGATTATTATAAAGAGGTCTGACTATAGTATACGTACAAAATGGTTTTTGACTTGATTCTAAATTGAATTACAGGATTCTAAATTGAATTACAGGATAATCAATAATGTGTTAGAAAAATAGCTTGTTGTCTTTCAAGTTAATTAGTTGACGAGTTCAAATATTTTTACTTTTCTTACAAAGAACTTGTCCAAATTCTAGATGAATGTACTTTTTGTCAAATTTCCAACAAAGTTTTATTAATAAGAAATTTATATGAACTCTCCTTCTCTGCCCATACTGTAACGTAAATTAGCATAACCTTTGCCCTAAAATCACGTTTTTCAAATATTAATTAGATGAATTCTTCTTCACATGATAAAGGTTTTTGTATAATAAAACTACACTTTTAAGAATAGCCTTTGCTACCTTATAGTCAACAACTTAGCATATCAAAAGAATTCCGAATATCAATTACAATTAGTCATGAGTCAATCGCGAAAATAGCAATTATATTCCATGAAATTTTATACAATACTATATAGTCGTAGAAAAATTGACTAGATGTACACCTATTAATGTTGGATGCCCCAATTTTATAAATTATAATTGGAATACCATGTACAATTTAATTTTCGTTTATATAATGCTTAACAATTTATAAAATGTGTTTATTTCTTAAATGGAATAAAAATTTAGTCTTTTATTATTATTTCATATACCCTATCATCCTAAATTAATATATAACTTTTCCGTATAATTAACTTACTCACGTATAATATACTTATGTAATAATAATAATAATAATAATAATAATAATAATAATAATAATAATAATAATAATAATAATAATAATAATAATAATAATAATAATAATAATAATAATAATAATAATAATAATAATAATAATAATAATAATAATAATAATAATAATAATAATAATAATAATAATAATAATAATAATAATAATAATAATAATAATAATAATAATAATAATAATAATAATAATAATAATAATAATAATAATAATAATAATAATAATAATAATAATAATAATAATAATAATAATAATAATAATAATAATAATAATAATAATAATAATAATAATAATTATAATATCGAGATTATATCAGATCTCCTTGCTACATACACCTACCAAATGACTCCTAAATTTTCCAATATATGATTATGAGCTCTTGCATTTACACTAACTTCCCACTTTTTATTTAATTTTCATCAAAATAAAAAATAAAAAATGAAAAATTTACAGATAAGAAAGGGATGATAAATGATCAAAGATTAGAATGATTTATTAAATACTAAACCTAGAATTGTTAATGACAAATTTATCTCAACATCATAACCGACGGTATGAATAGAGAATCCAATTTAATTAAACTTAATCCATAATTAATTAAATCATTAATATAGTCATTAGTCAATATTCTTCTCTCATTGACTCTATCTGTTAAGTAATAAATGCTCAATGAATTTTTTTCTTATTTAAATACTCCTATTATTATGTGTGATATCTTCTATTAGGGAGGCTTTTGGCAGATTGAGGTGATCTTCAAGTTTTTTCTCATTGTAAGTATGTTAATTTTAGATGAGTTTTCTGTTTTTCTGTTTAATCATTTCATATGTATTTGTAATTCACTGATCCGATTAATTCATATACATTTTTATAGCGCTCGAATCAAAAAAAATTGTTAAGGATATAATTTGATAGCTAGATCTCTCATCTCATCTATCCTAATTCCTACCACATTCTATAGTGATGATGGAATGAGTCGAGATCTAATGGCTAACCTCTAGATCTATTTCGTGATAATAAGGTACATTTTCCAAAATTTTGATTTGCACTATGTAAAAAGCTATTAATAAAGGTGAAAGTGTTTGTTATCGTAGAGATTATTCACTTTTCTCTTTTACATTTTGTCTTTTTTCTTTTCTCATGATTTAGATCTAGCTCATGATATACAATCCCATGTTACTCGTCTCATTTAGTATCGATACCAAAGAATCTGACTAATTTAAATTTTCATCATGCAAGACTTATTAAAAAGGAGAACATTCGTCATTAGAGATTATTCACATTTCAATTTGCATCTCATTTTTCCCCTCTTGGTTCTTTGATCATATCACACAACTAGTTGATATATATATATACACTTACCTACTATATATATTCTAATTATAGTTGATTTAATCAAATGTAGTACACTAATTGTATATAGTTATTCTCAAGTCAGAAATATCATTACGAAACTTGCAAGCACCTACCTTATTATATCTTCATAAATCATAAGGGGTAGATATAAAGAAAATCACAACAAATTTCATGTTGCTGAGCTGGCTCTTACTTAAAGCTTTTAAAATATATATATATATATATATATTATACCCCTTTTTTTTGTTTTTATAAAAGTTAGATATCTCCAAAACTTAGAATGGTAACCAACATGTTATCATAGGAAATATTCTTAGAATATAATCTTCATTGATTCATAGTTGAACTAGACAAAGATAATATGCCTATTTTTTTTTTAATTAGATGGACTGATCCATATCTCAATTAAAGATAATATTTAAATTAAGTAATTATTAATTAAAGTGAAAGGAGAAAGCAGGTGAGATTTGGAAAGAATAATAAAATAAAATAAAATGAATAATCAAATCAAAGTTGGAGATTGCTGACTCACCAACAAGCGGTCAACACTTCACCAGCCACTCTCTGGGTCCCACGTCACTACCATTCGCCACGCAGTCGGTAGATTTTTGAAAATTCTATAATTATCTATCAATATATCGAGACAAATTCAAAATTTTAATTACATTAAAATTTTAGCTTAGAGTTCAACAATCTTTAAAGTTATGGGTTTAATAAGGAGTATTTATTTTATTATTATTATATATATACCTAAAGCTATATCAATTTAAGTTTGGTTTGATTGTGTTGCTAAAGCTACATCAATCGTTGATCATCTAATATTCAAAATTTATTGACCACTTTAGTGTAAATATCTTTTATGTTTTGAAATTTGAACCTGAAAAACTTTGTTAGGCTTACATCAAATTATCTTCTATTCATAGTTTATTAATCTTAATTATTATCCTACTACATGTATGCATGCTTATGCTTGAGCTGTAACTTAGTTTACCAACTCCAAGTTCATGAATATATTTATTTTAATTATTGTATCTTATAGTAGGTGAGGAATGTTTTTTTGTTTAATAATTAATTTGTTGTTAACTAGTAGTTAACTAATGTGACATCTTAATGGATTACTTCATTTAACATATTCAAACTACATTACACCTTTTAATTTTTTTTTAATTATGCATTTGTGATTTTTTAGTACTTTTGTAATATGTTTACTTATTTCTGAAATTTAATTTTTGAAAAAAAACAAAGAAGTTGATCCAAAATTGATTTTTTCTTTCTGCATTTGGCAAGAGTCAACTATTTCATGCTATTAATCACGTTGCATTATTCTTAAAACTTTGAAATTTCTAAAAAGAAACAACTTTTCAATTTGGAGCAACCTTCATGTTGGGTAATATTTGTTGATATCTCAAAAGTATCACTATTTCAATAATGAAATATCTTGGTAAAGAACCCCTTTTTCAAATTAAGTTTTTCGGCAAAAATTTAAATTAATATTTCAAAAACTCTAAATTAATATTTAGTTTCAAGATGACGTTTTCTCCCTTTGAGCGCAACACAATATTGTCACATTTGTTTCATCCCTCAATACTCAGCGTTCTGCAGACGCAAACATTGACATAATAATATAAACTGTTATATTATACAACATAGGATGTCTGCGTCTGACATGTAGATTTTCTGTCGTCTTAGGGGAATTAAAACAAGAACCAAAAAGTGCAAAAATCAACTCTTATACCAACAAATTTGTATTTTACATTAACTAGATCTAAAATAAATATTGAACACAGATTAAAAAAATAAATGATTTTTCAATTTCAATTTTCATTCGAAAAAGTGAAATTCCATTTTTACCCTTTTTCACCTACAATTCAATTTTTATTTTTATTTTTTAGATTTTTCTAGTTATGGTGCTTCTTCTTCCTTCTTTCTCTTTTTTAGTAATAAGTTTAATGGAGTCAACAATTTGCAGACGAAACATCTGGTCAAAAGTCAAACCTTTTCTCTTTCCCTTTCCTTCTCCCGTCATCTACTTCTGACCAAAACCCCCCTACCTACCCCCAAACCTTATACCCCCATTCTCAAGTGAATATTTCTTAATTTCCATTTTTTTGGTACTTTTTCAGCACAAAATACCAACCAGAAAGACTAAAACTACGTCGTTTTTGAGCTGATGGGTGAAGAATTTGAGAGGAAGCGGATTGAAGTTAAGGCTATGGAAGCTTTGGGTTGTGGGTTTGATTTTGCTAGCGATTTCAGGTTGAAGTTCGTAAAAAGATGTCCAAACGGGGGTAGATTGGTAATTTTGGATGAGAGTAATAGACGGAACGTCGTCATCCCCGGCGGCGTTACAATTCCCGATGTATCTGAAAATATCCGATGTGATAAAGGGGACCACATTCGTTTCAAGTCTGATGTTCTCGAATTTAATCAGGTTTCCATTTTTACCCTCCCTTTTAATGATTATTTACTCGGTTTAATTTTTTTATTTGTTTGATTGTATGTGTAATTTAGATTCATGAAGTTGTTATGTGAATGAATTTTGTAGTTTTAGTTGAATTTTTAATTAAAGTTCAAATTTTTAGATGGAAGTTCTAAAGTTTAGTGTTTGTATTTGATAAAGTTCAAATTTTTAGACAAGTTTTATGAATTTTGTTCTAGTTAATTAAGGTGAAATTAACCACTCATAAAGTTGACTTAACGAGTGGTTAAACACGAGAAGTAGTATTAGGTGTTTTTCCATATGTTCAAACCTTGGTGGTCAGAGTTACCTGGTACTTGTGTTGGTGGGAGGTAGGTACCATAAGGATTTAGTTGAGGTACGCGCAAGCTGGCTCAGGACAACGTGATTATCAAAAAAGGAGTGGTAGAAGTTGTTCTAATGACCATTGTGAATTGATTGTTAAAAAAATGCATAGTATAACCGATTCCAACTTGTTTGGGATTGAGGTGCGGGTATTGTTGCAACTACATAACTCTTTTGGGGTCTAATATCTCTTTGATGGCCAATACAAATTAGGTGAAGTTGTTACATCTTACTGATTAGTTTTGTCAAGGTTTTAGAACGATTACTCCTCTCATTCCATTTTATATGATGATCTTTCTCTTTTGGTCTATTTCAAAAATATGATACCTATATATATATTATTGACAAAGTGATCTTTAGAGTTGTATTTTTGTCGAGCGTGTTATGGGCCGTCTCATTAGCTCCAAATTTTCCCTAAATCTTCATTGCAGATGTCAGCATTGCTAAATCAAAAATCATCAATACATGGAAAGGTTCCATCAGGCTATCTAAATGCCATTTTTGATTTAAGTGGAGCCTGGTTAAATGATTCAGCAGATGCTAAATACCTCGCGTTTGATGGTTATTTTGTCTCGTTGTACTATTTGCACCTGACAGCATCTCCATTAGTACTCCATGACCAAGTGAAGAAAGCTGTTCCACCGCATTGGGATCCAGCATCCTTATCCAGGTAGCTTCTCCATTTCACTCTGTACTCTCTTAGCTTAATCAGATGAATAGCTGTTTGTGAGTTCTAACTGGCAAAGCACGATTTAAAATATCGTTGGAATGCCTTTGAGGAGACTGTTAACTGATGCATTTGTGGATCCCTTTAAGTTTTTGGATTAAGTACTGATGTGTTCAAGGATAGCCAACCCCAACTTTCTTGAAGCATAGGTGTAATTGTTGTTGTACTGATTAATTTAAGGATCTTCAGTTTGTCATTTCAAAATCGACAAAACTCCATGATTAACTTGTCTCGGAGTGGTTAACAACAACATATCTAGTATAATCCCACAACATCAGGGTCCATCGGAAACAACCTCTCTACCTCTACGAGGTAGGGGTAAGGTTCGCGCACACTCTCTACCCTCCCCAGACCACACCCTACTTGTGGGATTACACGGGGTATGTTGTTGTTGGGGATGAGTTTATGCTACTGTACGGTAGTGTTTGGAGATGCATTTGTGTTTTCATATGGTAGTCTTATTTCATATGATCTCTAATTTGACAATTTTAAGCAGATTTATTCAGGCTTATGGGACACACATAATTGTGGGTATGGGTGTTGGAGGCCAGGACCTACTTTGTGTTAAGCAGAAACCATCTTCAACAGTTCCTCCTGCTGAACTAAAAGCACACTTGGATGATCTCGGAGATTGTCTCTTTTCTGATGAAGCAAGTCCTCTGCCTGAGTGGAAGTCAAAAGAGAGTAAAAAGAAGGTATTTTACACTCTAAGCAACAACGACGCCTTAGTCCCAAACAAGCTGGGGGTGTCTATAATATATGAACCCTTACTATTCCATTTACATTCACTTAAATAGGCACTTGATTTATGTTTGGGTATGTTCTGATAGTTATGCACATAATTGGGGTCAATCATATCTGAATGGATTTCTATTTCAAATCTATAGGTCCCCGAGGTATTCAATCGCATGTTGCAGTCGCATACCATGCAATTTACTAGCATAACAGAGACATCAAGCAAGGATGTAAGTCACTCTCTAATTTTTTGTGTTCTGAAATGGAAGAAGTGCTAGACATGATTAGTTATTAACGAATAATGTGGAGCAGGGTCTCACTATTATTTGGTCAAAAAGAGGTGGTGATGTGTTTGCACAAAGCCACTCGAAGTGGCTTCAGACCGTAGCTGCTTACCCTGATGGCATACTCTTCAGACTTGTACCAATTACTTCGCTCCTAACAGGAATACCAGGAAGCGGTTATCTCAGCCATGCGATTAATTTATATCTACGCTGTAAGTATTTCATAGTCTTTTATAGATGAGAAACATATTTTCCATCCATTAATAGTGTATAATCAGATAAAAGGTGCATCACTGCATCTCTTTTATATATAAAAATAAATAACGTGTTTCAGGTACTGTTGCAGATATTGTTTTAATTGGGTTTTAGGTATTCGTGTAGTGTTCCAAAATGTAAAAGAAACCAACGAAATTAGATTAACCTACAATAATATCAAATTTGGTCATGCAAGTCCAAATTGGAGATTTTAAAGATTTCAAGAATTTGCTTTGGCCTAATTTTTGTTAATGAATGTTAATGTAGCTGAATACATTTTTGGCTACCATATCTGTATGAGGGGCTAGTGTTTATCATTTTCTTTTCATCGTTGACCATTTATTTGTAAACTAGTAGTTCTACTCACTGAGGCTTTATCTACTCTGCAGTATTTTACTGTGACTAAAACAAGGCTATCTTCTGACATGGCAATAATTTCGATTGAAATTTACATAGTGCATATATTCGGAGGCAATTCTTTTTCTTGTCTTGTGATCATTTTCTTTGACATTCTCTTGTACTCTTCAGCATATTTACTTACCTTGCACAAGAAATAATTATCCATACAGAAGAACGTGAGGAACTTTTTTTCTTAATAAATTCTAGTATCTAGCATATTTCATAAAATCGGCGTATTTTTCTTACCTGTCAGTTTTTTCTTCATTTTTCTGTTCAAGAAAGATGACGGTAATGTTATCCGCAATTCGTTTCATCCTCAGATAAGCCTGCTCTAGAGGATTTACAGTGTTTCCTCGAGTTTCAAGTTCCTAGCCAGTGGGCGCCATTGTTCTGTGAGCTGCCTCTTAGCCATCAAAGAAAAGTGGCATCTTGCCCTGCATTACAGTTCTGTTTATTCGGCCCAAAGCTTTGTGTGAGACCTACCCAGGTACTTCTTTGGTGTTTTTCTTTCTTAGCAAAAAGACCATTGCTTTATTACAAAAATAATAGAAGTTGAAACTATGTGCTTCGTTCCAATGAGATATTGGTCTGGCCATGGCTTCTAATGCACTGGTATTGATGTTCATGATGGCACCTAATCGATATGTTCTTCTTATATGTAGGTTACAAGTGGTCAAAAACCTGTCATTGGTTTGCGCTTGTATTTAGAAGGGAAGAAATGCAACCAGTTAGCCATACATGTACAACATCTTTCTAGTTTACCAAACATTATGGCATCCAAGTCTGTTAATAACTCAACCTTATGCAAGCCATGTCAATGGCGAGGCTCCGATGATTATGAATCTAGCGACCAATTCTTAGATCCCGTCAGATGGCCGAGATATTCCAACGTGTGCTCATCTGTAGTTAAGCATGATCCAAGCTGGATGCAGGGTGAAACCAGCGGCGTCTTCGTGGTAACTGGTGCACACCTTGTCAGCAAAGGGAAGTGGCCTAAGACAGTGCTTCATCTGCGTCTACTTTTCACCTATCTTCCTAACTGCACAATACGAAAGACAGAGTGGGCAGCTACACCAGAGGGTACTCATAGGTCAAGTTTCTTAACAAATCTCAGCACAACTTTTACATTCACTCAGCGAACAAAGACAGACGCTGCACCAAAGCAGCTTCCTGCTGCTCTTAACTCAGGTGTATATCCAGACGGACCTCCAGTACCAGTTCGATCAACAAAGATGCTCAAGTATGTGGATACGGCTGAGATTGCACGAGGGCCATACGACACTCCTGGACATTGGTTGGTAACTGCTGCTAAGCTTGTTACAGAAGGTGGGAAGATAGGTTTGCATGTGAAGTTTGCTCTATTAGATTTCTTAAATGAATCATAATTTCTTGTGTGTACATATTCTGGGGTTGCCTTGTCCTTTTCTTTACATCATTTTTATTCTGTTACATTTAGTCTTATCAGCTTCCAATATCTTGATGATATATCATATTGTTTAATTTATCCAAGAAATGGCGAACAGGGGGAGGAAAATGTTACAGTATTGTACAGAAGAATTTAGTGGAATGAATGGATTTATTTTTTGTTCTTTCCATCTTTTCAATTGTTTTTTTCAGTTTAGTTCTATGATATTGAGTATCCTTTCCTATTTGATCCCTTTGTATTACATATTAGAAGTTGCGATTGGATCTATTCATCGAAAAGAATCGATCAATACATTCCTTTCATATCACCTGGAAAGAAAGATCTTCTTGTTTATTTACAACTTTGTAGATTATGGATCCATACAGAATAATAATTTTATGACTTTATTGTTACAATGGATGAAGTTCAGAGACCATACGTGAAATTAACTCACATTTTGTATATAATGTCTAATAAACTCAATCAACTTACATATGTCCTCTCTTATAGGATACAAAGAATGAATAAGAAACCAAATAATACATATAATCAAAGACAGGGAATGTCAAATCTACATAAATAAGAGTCATAATAAAACCAACAGCTACAACAGCTATAATAAGCCACCAAACATCTTTGTTCAAGAATATATTCTCAAGGTTAAGTGCTTGAAGGCAGGCTACTATTGTAAATGCTGTGGCATAAAAGATTGAAATAATAGCAATTATGATCTTTATAGGCAAAGAAATGTAGAAATCATTGCTATAAAATTTGCAAAGAAGAAATGATAAGAGTGTACCCATAGTGAATACTGAACTAAAAAGTGCTGCACCTAAGTAAAACATCAACATCCATAGTTCTTGTTGAACTTTGTCAAGGAGAATAGGTAGGCCAGTTCTCTCTTCAAAACCTCCGGGGACTGTGAAAATCGCGGCAAAGTTGATGGTACAAAGGAGAGTAGAAAGTACTAGTGTGGAATTTGATAGATTTCTAACTGCTGTCTCTGCTTCTTTTCGTACGTGTAAGTGGTTTTTCTCGAATATCTCTTCTGCTTTTATGCCTTCTGAGTTTTTAACGTCCCAAAGGCGCGGATGCATGTTGTATTTTATATACTGCAAGAACAAATGTAAGTAAGAAATTATCAAGACATGATTGATTGTGTATTTTGTTGGAGTTGGATCAAGTGAAAATTAACAAATGTAAGTTTTTTAAGTCAATTTAGGACTTTTGGCCAAGTTAGACCTAGACCATTTTCATGTTTCACTTTTTCTTATGAAACTATTTAATTTGTTGATGGCTGCATAATGCTAGTTGGTGGTGGAGACTAGAGGTGAAGGTAGTTGATGGTGGTGGCTGATGATGACAGAGAAATGGTCGATATATAGTGGAGGTGATTATTTGTAGTGTAGGTGGTAGTTGTCAACAATAGTCGTTGTGTTGTTGAGGTTGTTGGTGGTAGAGGTGATCGACACTGGTAGTTGTGTGGTGGTGGCTGGCGGTGAAGATGCTTGGTTGGTACTTGGTAGCAGTAGCCTGGTGATGTATGTAATCATCGATGGTGCTAGTTAATGTGGTGGCTATATAGTGGAGGTGACTCGCGATGATAGTGGATATACTAAACTACTAACTGTAATATGTCACTTCACAACGAACCTCTCTTAATAAGATTTCGTTCAAGATCTTAATGAATCAGACCTATTCAAAACATATAGTAACCGATATTTAAAAATAAAAAAGTTAAAGAAACTTACCTTAAACCAAAGTACTCCCCACATCATCATTAACACAGACATCACACACCACACACTTTCAATATGTTCTGTAGTTGATGTAAAAAATGGTGTCCCAACATTTGCTGCATAATGCAAAATTGTATTCCCATTTTCATCAATATCAGCCAACATCCTGTTTTGACTAGCCACTTTTTTGAGCAAATAATCAAACAAAAATCTGTTTTTATGTTCTGCTGCTATATGCAATATGTTCCTCTTTTTTCCATCCAATGTCTCCACAACTTCAGGGTATTTTTGCAAAATTTCCACCACTAACTCATCAATTTTATGTTTTGATGCTTGTATTAGTGGATTTGACACAATGTGATCTGTACTACTATAGCTCCAATCATATTTTTCTAGCAACATTTTTGCTAATATTAGTGCAAGAATATGCTTTTGCTTTGCTTCATCAATAGCTTGTAACCAGGAATTACCTAGAGAAACAAAAATACAATCTAGAAATTCATCTCGACCAATTGAACGTGTAACTTGTAAAGTAATGGTGAGTGGTACCTAATAGAGACTTGGTAAACGACAACCTCTCAATGCAGACAACCTTAGTCCCAGCTTGTGTCTGGTTATCGCTAAGTTTTGATTCTTTATATCGCGGTGGAATACCTGCTAACACATAGGAGGGTGAAATTCAGTTACTTTAATGTGACAAACATGTTTCCGCGACTTTAATTAGTATAGTAAATTAAGTAGAGCTTACAAGAATAGATGATGGTTTCAATCATCTGAACAGGAACAGACGGTGTCTTGCCTATTTCTGCAAATAAGTAGTTGGATCCACTCCTGAATGACAATCTTTTTGTAGCCAACATATCCAAAGCAGTAATACTATCATTATCGCGATCATTAACAAGTTCAGGATACAAATTCACTATATCTATTGCTAGTTCTGCATGACATTAAACAAAAAAAATTATTGTATTAGTTTAAGCTGACGAGTATTGCCAAAAACCATATAAAGAGATAACGCTTGCCCGTTTAATTGACCATACATGGCGCAAATCTGAATTAGTCAGAGCCCTAAAGCGAGTACTGTAAGTCCAATGTAAACTTACCATAACAATCATGGAATATTGTTGCATGAAGGATAGTTTTACCATCATTCCTCTTCATTGTGAGCTTACTGAAATCACAATTTACCAAAATAGTAAATACATCTTTCTCCCCACTTGCAGCTGCAACATAAAGTGGTGTCTCTCCTAAATTGTTTTGCACATACACTAAGTCCTTCTCAATTCTCAAAATCCTTTCCACCATATCTTTTTTACCTGTCGTTGAAAACATAATTAAGTAAATACTAGTCTATCAGAGCAGGCAGAGGTCCTAGATTCAAGCGTGCTTGACTGATAAAAAAAAAACCAGGTTCATACGTGTAACTAAGCAAATAAAAGTGTTCTCTCTAACAATTTTTAGATGAGATGGTCACACATTTCAACATTACCAAATCTAGCAGCTTCGTGCAACGGTGTATCTCCACTATTGTTTCTAGTTTCGAGATCTTTAACACTCAAATTAGGTTCAAGAATTTCGAAACCAGCCACATTGCCATTTACAGCAAGAAAGTGAAGGATGGTGTCACCCCGATTATCAATCGGGGAGACACCTTCTTCTTTCCAAAAATCGCGTAAAACATGGAGAGATTGCAGTACTCCTGATGATGATGATGCAGCTTTGTAAGCTGCTGATCTGCATCTTGCTTTAGTACTGAAGTTGTTCTGCATTTTTCTTTCTTTATTTTTGGTAATTTTTGTATTCTTTTGAGTATATTTTGTGATGAATGAGATTTTCTTTAGCAAAAGTTCTTAAGGCTTGGTTACTAATTGGAATAACAAAAAGAAAAAAGCTATATACACTCACTTGTCTTTGATTGCTTTCTGATTTAAATTATATTTATTTGTGGAAATTTTACAAAAAAATACTTAATAACAACTTTACTCATTATATTCCTTTATTATTGTCCATGATGATTCTTATTATTACTTCATATCCAAGGAATGAAAAATTCTACAATATATAATTTCACTTTTCTTGCCAAACATACATAGGGTACTATTTTGATAAATAATGATGACTAATTGTTATTCGAGTAACTTCATCTTACTAAGAACATGATCTTAGATAGGAAGGTATGGAGGTCGAGAATTAATGGAGAAAGTTTGTAAATAGCTTGCCGCCGAGTGTGGTCTCCTGTTAGGTGGGAGAGGCAGGGGCTAGCTCCATATCCTCTTTCCCTTATTAATTAGTACATAGTTGATCGTAGTATTATGTAATCACGTAGTTTCATTATTCTTCAATATGTTTTACTTGCTTCATTTTACTTTGTATCTTGATATTTTGGTGTCATTATTTTTCTTCTTACAATCATTCTTCAATGAATTTCTCTTTTCAGCCAAGGATCTATCGGAAATAGCTTCTCAACTCCATAAGGATTTACATACATTTTATCCTCCACAGACCTCACTTATTGAATTACATTGAATATGTTATAGCTATTGTTGACATCCAATTTTGGACCTCCACAATATAGATTAATCATCGAGCTTCTTCAATTTTAAACGATTTAAAATAATTAGTTTTATAAAGTTTCAAAAATAGTTTGCAAGTTATTTTAAATAGTTTTGTCACTTTTTATAATTTTTTAAATAATATATATGTTTTAGATAATTATGTATATAATTAGTATATTTTACAAATATTCGAAAATCGTCTCAAAAGATTTTAATTTTACTTAAATAGTTGGTTAATTGGTTTAGTTAGTTAATACTTATATTTTTGAGTTATTAATTTATAATTAAATTAATTATTTTATTTTGTTAAGATGAAGAAATTTATTTAATATCTAGCCGTTCTCTAAAATTAACTCACTATAGCTACATTCTAAACTTTCAATGGCTATGATTGCAAGCCTAACCAATTTTTATTTGGCCCAACTTCGTTCATTCGAATTGAATCCCGGCAGCCCATTAACAAAACAATTGAGCAGCCCACTCCATAATACCAAAGAAACCCTTTCTTCTTCACGCGAAGAAGGTGACCCGAATCGCGACAATCCATCTCCGTACAATGACCGTTGTTGAACTTTCCAATCTTGCATCTCCTTCGTCCTTCACCAAGGAATCGGACGACTCTCCTCTCTTTCCCGTTACAATTCCAGCTTTCAATCATTTCATCCCAATTCAGTCCTCCTATATAAACCTCCTCTTTGCCTGGGAAAAATATATAGACGTTGGAGAGGCAGAAAATATACAGAGAAGGATATATAGATTTAGATATCCAAAAGTTAGGAGCTGAAGCTTTCTGAGTCTGCTGGTTTGGAAATCGATTTCTAGAGTTCGTTGCAGGTAACAACCTCATCCTCATCTCGTTTTGGTTGCTCTTCTTCGTCGAATGTTGTTTTCGCTGGGTTGAATAATGGTGTTATCTTCTCTAAATACTATATTTTTTTCCTGTTACCAGGTTCGGAATTTGTTTAATATGTTAAGCACTTTGAATGCTCTTGCTTCTCCAGTTTGCTGCCTGCTTTGTTTTCTGCTAGTGTTATCTGTATTTTTTTTAAGATAAGACTACTTCTCTCAAGTTTTCTTGATGTTTGGAAGTTGGTGTAATGCTTTCATGTGTCGTTACTTTGCCTCGTTGAAATTACTCTACTGGTTGTTCAATTTAAGCATCTGGTTGTTGAAATTTGCTTTGAAGAAATGCATCTTGGGAAATTTAAAACCTCCATTTCATCATTTGGGGTCATCTCGTAGTATGAAATTGTTAGCTCACTTTATATGTTGCTAGGATTCATTCATTCATTTATTCTGGTTGGCTGATTATTTTGTCATGAATGCGTAAAGAGATTCTTGTTAGATTTTTGGTTATCTCTCAACATTTTTCATGATTTTTTTGTGGAAGTGGCAGATTCGAGTTTGAAGTTTATTGTTTGCTAGCCATCTGTATACTTTCTTCAAGATTTTCTTAACAGAGTTCGAAATAGTTGCTCTTGGTAAGTTTTCTTCCTTTCAAAAAATTCCAGAAGTAAGTATTCTAGGTCAGATTTTTGAGCTTGTTTACATAATGGGGTGTTACATGATTTTTGATTTAGAGTATTTGTGAATTGTGGCTGTAATTTTATTAGCCTCATATGTTACTCATTTCAGGGAACAAAATCTAGATTAGATAATATTTATATTGCTATAGTTAATTTTTTCTATATTTAGTTCAATTTAGTCCATCTTAATGTTCTTTTTTCTTCTTCGTTGTTCTTTCTGTTTTAAGTTCAGTATTTGGTTTACCATCAAATTAAGTGAAACTTGAACCTATATGTTAGAAAGTCATTATGACCTAATCATTGTCTTTTTTATTGCTTTATGACTTTCTTGGTATCATTTGCAACCTTGTTAGTTAGTATTTTCAGTTGACAATTATACAACTTGCTATGCAACTTTCATTTTGTACTTCTAATAGTGTGAAGATGAGCTATACCAAAATAAAGTCCACAAAAGAGGATGAAAATCTAACAAAAAAAGTAACACAATTTAGGAGGAGGGGAAGAGAACATAAAATTAAGTCTAGTGACTGCAATAGACAACTAGTACCACAAGCAATTAGCTTGAGCATCTCTAGGGTCAGACACCCCAAAACTTGTCCTCGGATACATCTATTGAAGTTTATTCAAGTTGTCATTTGATGCCTGATGTACATTTTTTTATTTTGCAGTAGTTTGCTTCAAGTAATCAATTGTTACATGGATGTCTCTATTACTACTCTTTAGCTGCTCTTACTTAGAGAACATAGTCTTATCTCTTTGCTTTCTGGAAAAGATAAGAAAATCACCACCCACAAAGATGAAAAGTCCTATCTCTTTGCTTTCTGGAAAAGATAAGAAAAACACCAGCCACAAAGATGAAAATAGCAATATAAACTGCAATTTTGCATAGCTTAGACCCTTGAATCAACTTCATTCGTTTGACATATGACCACTCCATGCACAGAGCTTTCATGACCTTCACTTGATTGCACAACACATTCTTTTGCACTTTGGTACAATTGGATATGTTCCTTAGTCGAAATGTTACCTTGTAGTTTCAAAAAAAAAATCCCTCCAGACTTGTTATGTATAAGCAAGTTGTGACATTTGAGTGCATTTGTAGGTACCCTGACTATGAAAATTTTAAATTCTCTCATGATTTGTAGAAATGTAATCTCTCGTGATTTTTTTGTAGGCACAATCACTATCCGTGACTATGAAAATTTTAAATTCTCTCATGATTTGTAGAAATGTAATCTCTCGTGATTTTTTTGTAGGCACAATCACTATAAAAATTTTAAATTTAAAATAGCGAGGCAATTTTTTTGGAGCTAATTATAATGTAGAAATAGAAGGATAAACAATGGGTGGGATTGGATGACTGATAGTCACGAAGCTTGCCATTAGAAACCCCAATCGGCCAAATAAGCATAACTGACTCATATTACATGTAACTAATCGGCCAAAAGATAATGAGTGTGGAGAACTCATAGGAAATCACAATTAGCTCATTTCAGGCTGACCCATCAACAATATGGTTGAAGAACATGATAGATACCCATTGCGGAGAAATCGCCTTTCGCCTTCATTTGGTTCTAGTTGACTTGATATTTTTTCTGTTGTTTCAACTTTTCATAAACCAACTCTGTAACCAAGTTCATGAAATAAGCTTCTATATTCAGAACCTTCCGAAGAACCAGTATACAAACACCGAAACACTGGTGTGTTGCTGCAGAAAGGAATGTCTTTTCTCAAGTTTGATGTTATTTTGAAACTAAGTTGACTGTCTTTTCTTCTTCTTTAAGCATTTTTTTGATTGAGATATCGTGTGTACATGTGTAGTTAACTAGGTAGGGTCTTGCTAACTATGTTTGCTATTTTTTTTTTATTTTTTTTTTTTTTTTTTGATAACCGAGAAATCCGTCTGTGACTCGCCCTTTGGACCAATCACAGCCTTCCAAACTCGGTGGATAATGGGCCCGCCCCTCTACCCTTCTCCACTTAAATACCGGGCTTCGCTTTGCATGGTGTGGGGCTTGAACCTGCGACCTAAGTCACAAATCCTCCACCTTTTGCCACTTGAGCTAGGCCTTGGGGGCATGTTTTGGTATTTTGTGTATAATATCTTATTGTAAAAATAATAGTACGTAAACATAAGCTACTTTGTGCACCGGGATGCTCTTTTTTTAGAATTTTGTCAAGTTGTAATAGCTATTGTTTCATGATTTGAAAGTTTGTCCAGATCCAGTAACAACCTTTACAGTACTGGTGAACTTCAGTTGGTCACTGACGTTATCATATATAGGGAAATGCACAATAACTCTGTGATCTGCAATTTTTTGACAGTTTCCACATCTAATATCGTCAAATGCCTAAATATGCATATAAGTATAATACTGTAGTGTAATTTTTTTGTCCTTTGAATCACATATTATTCATGAACCAAACACCTTGGAAAATGGATAATTAACTGATATTGTTACTGGAAAAGTTTATGAATTGGATAACTATGTAAAAGAGAGAGAAGAACAAGACAAGAATGAGATCTTACAATGAATCTCATATTCATTAACCAAACACCTTGGAAAAGTGGATTTGAGGCTCGACATACATTGCCTCAGTAAAAATATTTGTTTGAACGTTATATCGATTGGTAACATTCTGATCTAAGTATTTGTTACGTTACAATTTTTAGTACGTAAAATGATTAATTTAAGGTTGGAAGTTTTAAGGGGAAAATTATTTATTCATTCACTTGTAAATGCGTGATCAAAATTTGCAAATGTTGAAATAACTTTTTGTTTCTGAAATCTGTTTTGGCAATGCTCTCCCGCTTTGATTTCTTATTTAATATCAGTATGTTTTTTTGCTTGAAGAGTTTGGTTCACTGTTGATTTATTTGAAGTTGAAATAATGTACATAAGAGTTTTCTTCTTCAATTATAATTGAGTGAATTTGAACATTAATGTTCAAATTTTCTTCAAGGGTTGCGTCCAAATAATAGAAAGTCTTTTCTTAGAATCCTTGTTAGTAGTCATTATCCTATATGTTTTAATTAGAAAATCACAAGAAGGAAAGTTGTCTTGAAGAATTCATGTTTATTAGAAAACTTTACTGAAACCTATTTGTTATGTATGTAAGGTCTCTAGTAAGCTGGTCCTCTAAGTCTTCACCATTTCTCCATGTAAACTTATTGATTGTGTGAGAATATTTGTGAATATGATATTCATAATTTGCTCATTTCCATCGTAGAAGTCATATATCTAGGAATCTACAGTAAACTTTTTGTTTGAGAACTTTCTTTTCGCATTTAAAGAAGATCCCAGATTGTTAGATTGATAATTTTATTTCATGTTTATGACTTATAAGTCTATAGATTGTTATTTCCTTTTTGTTTGATGCTATGTGTTCCAGGGACATCTGTATTCAAGTATTTGATGATTATGTTAAAAAATATGGACAAACTTATAAGTCATGTTTAGATTGTCATTTCCTTTTTGTTTGATGCTATGTGCTCCAGTCTGTATTCAAGTATTTGATGATTATATAAATATTAGGGTTTGTTCCCTCTCATGCAAGAAGGGGGATTCTCATTGCAAGACAATATGTGATTTTTTTTGTTTTTTTAAGAGTTGTCTAGTGAACTCGTATGTACATAGATTTCTCATTTCCATCGTAGAAGTCATATATCTAGGAATCTTGTGTAAACTTTTTGTTTGAGAACTTTCTTTTCGCATTTAAAGAGATCCTAGATTGTTAGATTGATAATTTTATTTCATGTTTATATAACTTATAAACATGTATAGATTGTTATTTCCTTTTTGTTTGATGCTATGTGTTCCCTCATCTATATTCAAGTATTTGATGATTATGTGTTCCATATAATATAAATAATATTAGGGTTTGTTGCTTAGGTCGCAGGTTCTTGCCCCACACCATGCAAAGCGATGCCCGGTATTTAAGTGAAGAAGGGTAGAGGGGCGGGCCCATTATCCACCGAGTTTAGAAGGCTGTGATTGGTTAAAAAAAAATATTAGGGTTTGTTCCCTCTCGTGCAAGAAGGGGGATTCTCATTGCAAGAAGACCATATGTGATTTTTTTTGTTTTCTTTAAGAGTCCCCCCCCCCCCCCCCCCCCCCCCCCCGTCCATTTTTTTTCTATTTCGCCACTATGGTTTAAAATGCTATGTATAGTTGAGAAATTTATGTGTCAAGAGTCGATTTTGCATTTTTGATAAGAAATTTCGGCCCCTGTATTATTAGGTGAAAATCATGCTTGAAATATGTAATTTTCCTCTGCTGTAGATTTTTCAAAATAAAATAAACATAAGTTACAGATTATGTATTTTCCCTTAAAAATGTTAATCTTTGATTGCAAATTTACTGTACCCACAAAAATATAAATTTTCAATTTTCGTTGTTTTTCTGTTATATATATATGTATGCCGAAACCTATGAGTGTTTTTTTGTTTACTTTAGCTATACCAGAAGTAGTGTTAAAGAAATGTGGTCGTGTCTTTTTCGATAGTTTGTAAATAATCTTTTTTTTTTCTTTGTTTCACATGAGTAATCGGGAGCATGTACAGGAGTCACACGGACGGCTCTATCTCCATTGACGATGTTGATTCATTACTTTAAGATGACGACGACCTTAGTCCTTACATGTGCATAGTTTTCAATAGTCTGTCTTTGTTTGTAAGGACAAAACATATGCCGTAACAATACTTGATGGATACAGGTTCTTATACTAGTTGCAACATGTTTAGTGTTGTGGATGTTTTTGAACGTAATTATTTTTAGGGAATTTAATAATTTACAATTCATGTGTTTTGGGTGTATTTAAAATTAATAAATAAAAAATGGAAGAAAAATACTTGCAATCAATTCATGTCAGATTGCGATAAATATTTTTTTGTTGGCAAAAGCAGCGCTTGAATGACACAAAATATGTTGCGACAGATTAGTGACGACAAATTCCGTCGCTAACTTATTAAAATGACGAAATGAATTATATCTAACATTGACGAATTAACAAAATAGCGACGGACGGCAATTATACGTCGCTAGTTCGTCGCTAATCTTGTATCGAAATTTAATTTTTTCGTCGCAAAGAGGTTAGCAACGAGCAAAATAGTAACAACCAATATTCTGTCGCTAAACAGATTTAGTGACGGGTATATGCTTAAATCCGTCACTAAACGCAGAAAATATACAGAGTGCTGGTTTGGAATTAAATCGATCTCTAGAGTTCGCTCTTGTTTCATCCAGTTCGCTGCAGGTAACAACCTCATCCTCATCTCATTTTGGTTGCTCTTCTTCCGAGTAGTCGTCGACTGTTGTTTTCGCTGAGTTGAATAATGGTGTTATCTTCTCTAAATACTAGATTTTATTCGTGTTACCAGGTTTGGAATTAGTTTAACAGTATTCCATGTTAAGCACTTTGAATGCTCTTGCTTCTCCAGTTGTCTTTTGTTGTGGGCTGCCTAAGGTTTTCTGCTAGTGTTATCTGTAAAAAAATTTAGATAAGACTAGCTCTCTCAAGTTTTTTTTGGAAGTTGGTGTAATGCTTTCATGTCTTTACTTTTTGCCTCGTTGAAATAAACTCTACTGGTTGTTCGATTTAAGCATCTGGTTGTTGAAATTTGCTTTGAAGAATGCATCTTTTCTTTCTTGGGAAATTTAAAACCTCCGTTTCATCATTTGGGATCATCTCGTAGTATGAAATTGTTAGATTCGTTTAGTGCTTGACGATTATATGTTGCTAGGATTCATTCATTCATTCATTCTAGTTAGCTGATTGTTTTGTCATGAATGCATAGAGAGATTCTTGTTAGCATGAGTGTAGCTTCAATACTGATTATGATTTTGTTAACTTTCTTGATTTAAGAAGGGTCCACTTTCTGTTAATGGAATACTAGATTAGCATGAGTTTTTGTTTCTAGATTTCTTGATTAATGTGGGTATGGTCCGTAACAATTTGTCATGAATTAGTTTAATTGTTGACTCCTTTAATACTTTTATATAAGTTGTTTAAATGTTTGCAAAGCTACTGTTAAGATTGGTAAAAAGTGAGCATAATTCATATAATACTTACATGTGCCATTATGTTAAAATATTATTTGGATGATGTAACTGTGTGCTGCAAATTGATGTTAATTTTCGTTGAAGGAATTTTGCGTTACGCTAATACATTTCTTTTTTTTTCTATGTTGCATGTGAAATCTGCCCAAGTTCACCATGAACTTTCTCTGCATTTCGATAGAGCCATAAAGGCTTAAATCCTGTCCTCCCGAGTCAGTCAACCATGGTGTCCACGAACAGCCGGAAGCTGAAATACAAGTGTTCGGAGTGAGTTAAAGTGCTCAATATACGGCAATATACATCAGCCGTATACGTTGTATATTGCATTGAAAACCGTTTAAAGGAGCCCCAAAATTTCAGCTTTGTGTTTTTGTAATTATTTGGCCAAAGACCCATTTATTTTGATTATTATTTATTAGTTTAGGATAGGTGAAAATTGGCCCAAAGAGAAAATCAACTGTTTTATGTTTAGCACAGGTACAAGTGGCTTAAATGGGCCAAAAGCCCCAAAACGAAATCAGGCCCAAATACTAGCCCAGACGGACAGAAAACCAGACTTGGCTCCATCTTTTATTACTCATGTCTTATATGCTTGTTTATCATCATTTGCATACTTGTTTTTTTTAGTTTTGAGGTTGTCACAATTTAATTTCCCTAAAGATAGCCCTTCCTAATTAATTTTAACTTTTTAAGTAAGCGGCCATTTTCTTAAACTTTTAAAAATATATTTGCAAAATATTAACTTGAGTAGGATCTTAATTTAAACTTGAGATTACTTTAAACTTTCAAAATTGTTTATTTTTCCAAATAGTTAATTGCCGAATAATCGCATGTTAGAGCATTCTTAATTTTACTCTAAAAATTAAGTGGCGACTCATAAAACCCGTCATTTCTTTCATTTTTAAATAAAACAGCTATAATGATGACAAATTATCCTTCTCATTCCTCATTAATTCAACTAATAAAAAACTTACAACATGGTTAAATCAAAACCTTTCAACTTACATTACTCCCTCTCTTATTTGATATAAATGAATAAGAAACAAAATAATACAAATAATCAAAAATTGGAAATGCTAAATCTATATAAATAAGGGTCATAATAAATCCAACAACTACCATAACTATAATTAGCCACCATACATCTTTGTTCAAAAAAATATTATCAAGATTTAGTGTTTGCACACATGCCAAAACTGAAAATGTTGTGGCATAAAATACTGAAACCATAGCAATTATGACCCTTATAGGCAAAGCAACGTAAAAATCATCACTATGAAATTTGCAAAGAATAAATGATAACAATGTACCAATTGTGACTACTGAACTTATAAGTGCTGCACCTAAGTAAAATATCAACATCCATAGTTCACGTTTCAAATTTTGGAGGAGAATTGGTAGGCCAGTTTTCTGATCAAATCCTCCAGGAACTGTGAAAATCGCGGCAAAATTGACTGTGCAGAGGAGAGTAGCAAGTATCAGAGCTGAATTCGCGAGGTTTCTAATAGCGTCCTCTGCTTCTTTTCGTATATGTAGATGGTTTTTTTCGAATAGTTCTTCTGCTGTTACACCCTTGGAGTTTTTAACGTCCCATAGGCGTGGATGTACGTGGTATTTTACGTGCTGCAGAGATAAAAATCATCATCTTATCAATACATATCATATCGAATCATCTGATTTAGCTCATCATTAAATTAAAAATTACATAATAATTCATACTTTTCAAGGTGTTCAGCCTATGTAACATAAAATGTTTGTGTGTGAAGTCCATTAATTCTAACAGTGTCCCACTTGGACTAGTAATTCAGAGCTTGTGTGGTTGATTTTGAAGGTAATTGGAGTAGTACTAGACTTATATATATAGAGTTTCCCTACAATAGCAGCTAGCTAACTGACATTGTACGAGGCATTGTATGGTAGGCGTTGTCGCTCCCTAATAGGATGGTTTGAGTCAGGTAGATAGAAAAAATTACACTTTTGCCCTTCAAATGGGCTGGTCGTTAATTTTTGCCCTTAGCAATCGAACTTATGCCTAGTAAGGCATAAGTTCTTTAAGGATGCGGCACATTACTTATAAGATATTATCATGTGAAAATGTAAACTTATGCCCCGCGAAAAAGCTGTTGCCTCGAGGGGAAAAAATTAAAGACCAACACAAAATAGGAGCAAAAGTGCCAACCACCCGACTAGATATAGTAACGAGATTCATTGGACAAGGTCCTTGCGAGACAAAAAGGTGAATTTTAGTAAGGCCAAGCATGACATCATAAGACAAGACTTCATGGTTGAATACTCAAATTTAGTTAGTTTTACGCTGACTGTCAGCCTAAACATGAAACCAACAATATGAGCAAACTCACACCGCGTTAAGGAGATCAATCCCTAGCACAACATAAATGCACACAAAAGAGATAAGAAAAGAGAAAAAGTACCTTAAACCAAAGAATCCCCCACATCATCATGAACACAGACAACACACACCACACTTCCTCAAAATGCTCTGAAGTTGATGTCCTAAATGGTGATCCAACATTTGCTGCATAATGCAATATTGTATTCCCATCTTCATCAATATCAGCCAACATCCTTTCTATATGAGCCACTTTTTTTACCAAATAATCAAACAAAAACCTATTCTTATGTTCCACTGCTATATGCAATATGTTCCTCTTCTGTTCATCTAATGTCTCAACAACTTCAGGGTAAATTTCCAAAATTTCAACAACTAACTCATTGATTTTGAGATTTGATGCTTGTATTAATGGATTTGGCACAATGTAGTCAGTATTATAGTCCCAATCATAATTTTCCAGCAACATTTTTGCTAATATTAGAGCAAGAATATGGTTTTGCTTTGCTTCATCAATGACTTGTAACCAGAAATTACCTAAAAATACAAGAAATATAATAGTGAGAAAGTAGGGCATTAAGAGTTTGACTAATATCTACCGACACTCTAAAGAATTTTTACACTATCAAATCACATTTACATGTTATAACAGGTGACGTGTCTTATTTTCAAAATTACAAATTCCGTTTTTGTAATGGAGAGTTACGCGTATAATTTTTACACTATCAAGTTATCTATACATGTTATAGTAGGCATATAATATATACTATTTTAGCAAATGTAAAAGTGGTATATTCAATTCTTAATATCAATCATATAATGGATGATTATATGGAGAGCATACCTAACACAAAATTGGTGAATAAAAACCTTTCTCTGTTGACAATTTTGGTGCTAGCATGTGTATACAATGGAGGAATACCTGCTCCATCAAATAGTAAGTTAAATGTAGTAATAACCATAGTCAAAATTAGAGAAAGTAAATTTGGACTATTTTTTCCTGAAGCATTTTGACACGTGGAAATACAATGCAATTAACTAATAATAAGAATATGAATGACCTTAAAGTATAACGAGACAAGTAGAGGAATATTAAATGTGAGCTTACAAGAATAGATCATAGTTTCAATCATCTGAACAGGAACAGAAGGTGTTTTCCCAATTTCTTCAAACAAATAATCAGATCCACTTTTGAATGATAATTGCTTTGTAGCAATCACATTCAAAGCACTCATTTTCTCATTATCACGTTGGTTAACAAGTTCAGGATATTGATTCACAATATATATTGCTAGATCTGCTTCACACGAAACAAAATAATAATTAGCGAGTCAATCAATGGATATAGTTACTAGGTACCTGTATTGGTGGAACATAGCAACAATATAAATAAAGATCACAAATTTCAAATTTAATTTAATCCGCTCATTCGCTTATCAATATAAAACTTACCATAACAATCATGGGCTACTGTTGCATGAAGTACAGTTTTACCATCATTCCTCTTCATAGTTACCTCACTAAAATCACAATTTGCTAGAAGAGTAAATACATCTTTCTCTCCACTTGCCGCAGCTACGTAAAGTGGTGTCTCACCTGCAAAAGCCAAGTTAGAATTTCAACTTTATGTGTTGGATTTTAGAATGAGTACACATTCAACAAATTTCATAACACAAATATACTATTTGAGCAAAAGTTACTGAGTTTGTTTGGTAGAACCCGGCCAGTATCTGGGCTTCCAACTCCGCCTCTAACTCACCTAAGTTGTTGCGCACAAAAACTAAGTCCTTCTCCTTCTTCAAAATCATCTCAACTACATCTTTTTTACCAAATTTTGCAGCTTCATGCAATGGTGTATCTCCATTACTATTCCTAGTTTCCAAATCTTTAATGCTCAAATTAGAATAAAGAATTTCGAAACCCGCCAAGTTACCATGGATTGCTAGAAAGTGAAGAATGGTATCACCCCGATTATCCATCGGGGAAACACCTTCTTCTCTCCAAAACTCGCGTAAAATTTCTAGAGACCTCCCTTCAGATGCCGCTATGTAAGCTTGTGATCTTCGACTTGCTTTGTCACTCAAGTCCCTCTGCATTTTAATTCTATCTTTTCTTGGGATTCCAAGTTTCTTTTTTGGTCATATATATAGTGCCCAACACTGCAAGTATATATCCATCACTTTTATATTGTGATGGATGTACAAATTAGTTTTATAATTATGGTACAGTGCACTAAACCCTCATTATGTGCGGGGTCCAAGAAAGGACCAAACCACACGGATTATTTCCACGGCTCGAACTGCGACCTCCTTATTTCATACATGAAATTTGGAATATTTACTAGTGGATTAGTTGCTCAAGTTTAGTTCTTTGGAATAACAAAAAAGAAAAGTTATGGAGATGTATTTGCTTTATTGATTTAAAGTAAATTAATGTGTGGAAAATCTAAAAAGAAACATTGGGTTTTCAGCTTTCTTAAGTTAAATTAACTATTTATATAGCAAAGAGGTAAGGGGTTTCTTCTCACTATTCAAGATATTTTTCTGTTTTTGTCAAATAGCCATATCCTAGAGATGGAATTAACAGTATTAATTTCACTTTAATTGTACTTACGTACTATATTTTTATATAGAAAGATGACCAGTTGAAGTCATAAAGTGAATATAGTATGATGTAAGGGCCCAAAGTGATGGTATTTGACTGTCCATAGAGTTTACGAAAGAAAGACAAACTTCATGCACCTGTCACGAGTATATTTTTGAACTTCTTTATGAAAGACAGAGTTCTTACACCTATCAGGAGTATATTTTTGAACTTATGGTTTTAAACGTGTCATGATATTTTATGACGGTAAAAGCATATCAAGAAGGTTAAAACGAGAAGTTTAAACTTAATTAATGAATCTGTCTTTCTTTTTAGAAACAGACCAAAAAAAGCAAAAGTGCCACATAAAATGCAAGCAATCATAGAAATTGTAATCTTCCATTCACTATAGGGGGAGGGAGTCGCAATAGTTGGTTGCTCAGTCAAAAATATTTAAAGCCTCTGTCCAATATATACATATATCATGCATCTGGCAGATTTTTTTTGGGTGGATGGCTATTTATGTTAATTTCTCAAAATAATATAAGAAGCTGCTGAGATGAAAAATCCAAGCAAAAGAAAAACCTCCAAAAGTGTTTAGAGGTAACAGAGACCATTGATATCATTCAAAGCAGCTAATTAATATGTGATTGAACTTTAGTGTCTATAATAACATGAAAGTATGATCTCAGCCAGTCCAGCAGATTGTACAATCTGGGTGAGAATATTTATTCATAAATTACTTGTGGAAACGGCCTCTAACAGAAATGCAAGGTAAGACTCGAACAATAGACTGTTGTGGTCCGACTCCTCTCCGGACCTCACACATAACGGGAGAGCTTAATGCACCGAGCTGCCCCTTTACTTGTATAGGACTAGTATAAGCTTATTTAATCAACTATATGTACACCTCAGAGAGATGCTGAATTTTACAAACACTATTGTGAAGAAGTTCAGTGCAAAATCAACATCTCACTGGGGTTGAGGTCGCGATTGCACGATGAAAATCTCGTTACCAACCAAACATCCTTCGACATCTTGAGGAGAACCAAACTTGCGTTCTAGGTAGAAACCAACAGCGCCAAGCCTCTGACCAAGCTGACGTCTGAAAATGGGGTCGATTGTTAAAGGTTTCTTGCTATAATCGACAGTCAAGAGAATAACTTCTCCGTCAGCAGGGGAATTGCCACCTACAACCATCTCCTCACTAAAGTTGGCGAATGCCAGTGTGCGCACTGTGTCGTCAAATTTACCACTAGATAGACGCCACGGTGTACCCCTTGTTCCTGAAGCGAGTGTTTCACCGAGTCCAGGTGCAATTTCAGCCTCAATGAAGTTATGATTGTTGTCCGTTGGGCTCAGTGTGTGGAGGACGAAAGATAAATCTGGTGAAAGCATTTCTTGCACTAGCACGGCCATTGTAGCGTCTTTCTGGGACACACCAGCAGCTCTGCGGCTCAGTACTGCTCTTCTAGTATACAACGAGGCCCAAACACGGGCTACAGCATGTCCAAACCTTATCGGATCTGAAGGGCTAACATTAGGAATTGAATCATAAAGTCCAGCAGCTGACATCCCCGCCAAGTCCTCGACATTAGCACTTGAACGCACTATTAAACGTGCATTACCGGGAAATACTTCTCCCAAGCTTTCAATGACATCTTGTCCAGGCAATAGAGAAGATATTAACTTCTGGAGATCCTCACAATGTTTATCAAGTTCACCGCCATCAATTTCAGCTGTTTCTATCTGTTCGACAAGCAATGTGAAGGTCTCCATTAACTTGTTCATTTCCAATGCCGTTTCCATGGAACCAAATGGAATAACTGCTCCTGCAGGAACGTTAAATGATGCTGGTGCACCTTGGTCACTATAAACTGCAATCAGATAGATCATCAGACCAAAAAAAAAAAAGGCAAAGACATATATTGCACCAATGGAATCCATCATTTATTTATGCTATGATAAGCTAAACGCAAAAATGAAGTACCAATCAATGTTGACCAACATCGAAATTTAACAATGTATAACAAGCATAGGAAATGCAAGGGGCCAAATTTTTAACTGGAAAAAGAAAAAAAATCAAAATAGAATGGGAGCAAAAAAATTTACATGGAACGTTCATTTTTAAATAAATCATTGGGGGTTCGTTAAGCAGAACTGACATTTTAGCTACAGAAACTAAGAAGAAAATAATAAGTATGGATGATATTAAGAGAGGGTTGTCCTGCAAAGAACCAAGACTACCTTTAGTAGAAGAAATGGCCAGTGAAGCTAATTGAGCACAAGAAGCAGCTTTTGCACCAGAGGTTTGTATATCTGCATCAACAAGAGGAATAACACCTCTGGTAGGTCCAACCTGCAAGTAGGACTTTGGCAGCTCGATAAGCAAATGATAGAAAAAGAACAAAGAGAAAGCAAAGCGAGAAAAGAGGGGTGGAACTGAACTAAAGCAGAACATATTTGCACAAAAAGGTTATTTGCAAGGAATCAATTATTTACCTCTTTAACTTGAGATGATTTGACAGCAATTGAGGAAGCACTGCTGTCTGATGAGGTTGCACCTGCAGAAGAAGCATTACTTGAAGGAAGTTTATTTGGAGAAACACCGCCCGCCTTCTCTGATGAAGAAGCAGTTAACTTTACACCAGTTGATGATGCTTCTAACCTGAAAAACAAAGGGAAAAACCAAAGAAAATTAAGGACAAAATAAAGAAACTACTAATGCATTATAATCATCAGTGAGTTAAAAGGTTTGAAGAATATAACCTCACATATTTTCCTAGTAGCTGTCTTACATCAGAAACTTTGTCATCGTCGTCGCAGGTCACAAAAACTACCTTTTCCTGCAATCAAAAGTATGTAACACTTCTATGACTAACACTCATATAATTAACTTTTGGACAACAACATACCCAGTAGAATCCCACAAGTGGGGTCCAGGAAGGGTAGAATGCACACAGACCTTACCCCTACCTTGTGGAGGTAGAGAGGTTGTTTCCTAAGGACCCTCAGCTAGAGAATAGCAAATCAAAGTAGGTATGAAAAGTAAAAACGACAGTGAAGAAGACAGTAACTAATAAGGAAATAATAACAACAAAAATAATGCGATAACTGAAACACGATAAACAACAAATGATGATAGATCATATCAAAAGCAAGACACTACAAGAATAAGGCTAATACTATGACAGACACCACCAAGCCTAAACCGAAAAAAAGTAAGAAAAACACTCCACTACCTACTAACCTTCTATCCTAATCCGCGATAGATAACAAAAACAAGACACTATAATTAACTTTTGGACATGGAGCCAAAATTTGGAACTCACCTGCCGGGCCCTAACACCTAGATGAGATAAATGTGGTAGCTCCTGTAGAAGTACAACTCCAGATATGTTACTCCCTGCTGCAGTCACCTGCAAGATGGTCAACAACGCCATTCAGTATCTTCCTCCGAGTAATACATAAGTTTCTAATGCTTAGGATTCTGCAGAAGCAACATAGAGATGAGAAGTGCTAGCAACCTCTTCATCTCCATCAGCTTTGTTGACTACAAGAATAACAGGTCCTGTTGCCGATGATGGTAGAGTCCCAGGGATAATTCTATCCACCTGAAATGTGAGTAATCAACCAACATATCAGCATTAAACTCGTTTTACCTTGGATAAAATTTCAAAAAGAGAAGATGCAATTCACAAGAGTTAAGGTCAAAACATAGAACTAGTACTGAACTGGATAGAAGAAATTACACTGCAAGCATTCAGATAAACTTAAGTGCTTCGTTGCTTGATCAGAATGAATTCTTCTAGACTCTTTTGCGACAAAAAATCTTACTTCTAGCAAATAAACCAAATCTTTTTTATAACCCTGGTGTCTAGGCCAGCTTGCGCTCGCATTTCGAGCAAATTAACCAATTGTTGTGCAAATACCAGCTAGAGCTCTAAATATATAAATAAATTGCTGGAATAAGAGATTGACAATATAATATTCACCTGTATTAGCTCTCCAAAAGCATCTCCTGGAACGAGAACATCCCATCCCGAAGACCCAATTGTCCTTCTAACAGCCTTCAAAAGTAGTGTAGCAAGCTTCGAAACCTGAAAAACCACACTACAAATTGCATGTATTTTACAAAGTTAGGCACTTTGTTAACTTATAGTAACATCTTCTATCAGACAGAGAAATAAGAAGAAAAAGATTGGAGCAACTCTATTCAGAACAATAAAATATTTGTCCAATCATACCCTGCTCGAATTTCAGCTTCAGTGAATGTTCTGACAGTATTTTCAGGAATCCCCAAAGATTTTCCTAAAATCTGCAAGAACATAAACTCAGTTCAAATCCCAATTTATATATCTCTTAACTAACAAGCATGTCAATGACACTGAATAAAATAAGGGCTGATATAGGAAAATCATTTTCCTTCCAACTGACTTAGCTAATCCATATCATCATGTGGTCCAAATGTAACTGTCCAATTTGGATAGCTTACAGGCATGCCACATATAATGGAGTTTTTAAAAATAATAATTCCAAACTAGTGAATAATAACACAACTGAAAATAATAGCTAAACCGGTACCACGAGAAAAATTGAAAGCTTAGAAGCCACTACTGTGTTCTGAAGTACTCCCTATGTTTCAATTTGTTTGTTTGGTTTTGACTTGACACAAAGTTAAACAAAGTAAAGAAGACTTTTGAATCTTGTGGTCTTAAGCTAAAGATATCAAAATGCCTTTAATCTCTTAAGCATGTCATGTGGAAAGTTAGAATTAAAGAGTTGCCAAAAAAGAAAAGAATCATTCTTTTTTAAACGGACTAAAAAGGAAAGTAAGACGAGCAAATTAAAGCGGAGGGAATAATTTATTTTCCAAAAAGCTGTTATACCTGTACTTTTTCAGGGAATATTTGGAGAAGTGTCTCGGAATACTCCTCAGTTAACCTTCGACTTCTATCAAGAGTCGCTTTTAGTCTTAATGCCCATATAGTCTTACCATCTTCGCTGCCTTCAGTTAGGATAAGCCCAAAAATTTTCAGGATTGCTGATGCATTCTTTATTGCACGCATGATAAATCATTGATGACAATAAGATACCTTCAATTTCTGAAATACCCCTTTCTTTCCATGACAAAAGTTCATTTCCAACAGCTTTGCATTCCTCGGGCTTCCAACCAGATATACCTAGCTGTTGGATTCCAACTGTAAGTGCTCCAATTGGATCATTCCAAGAACTAATGTTTTTCACTGTTACATTCTCTGCAAGCCAATCAGCTCCGCCTAGAGCTTCAACTGCATTCACAAACCTATATTTCGAAGAAAATTTCTTAGATTGGGACAAAAAAAGATTGTAAGAATAATAAATGGTAAGCATATAACCATATGCAACTGATGCTAAAATGAAAAAGAGAATCCATCAAGACAACAAAATACTGTTATGTTTAATTGATCAACCTATCCTCAACTTTACTTTTTTTAAATCTTTTACTGTCAGGAAAAAGGGAAAATATAATTCGAAATGGACCAATGTCCTTCCCCTGCAATGCACCCATATGTTCCTTCCATACATATAGGGTATTCAGAGTATACCTGCTCAAAAGAACAAATGCATAGTCTTCAAGCCCGATTTCGCAGAGACGCCACTGCACAATGACAAGTTGGAAGTATTGGATGATTCAAGTAACAGGAATCAATGACAACTTTAGTGTTGGTACATTTAAGCAATTCATACCTTCTGACGCATAGCTATTGAAGCATCCGGAGCATCATTTCGGAGGCCACTTTCAAGACCCTTGGCAATTACTTCACGAAGAGCATTCAGAGAGTTAATAGTCCTGACTAGAATTCCAGTTCTTTCAGTCTCTGAAACATTATGTTTTTCATCCAATCTAACCAATTCCTGGGAGAGACGCCGAAACCAGAATCAACATCAGTTTTAATAATAGGAATTATACAACTAAGAGATCCTTGCTTACAGGAAAAACTCAAGAGGCCAACACTAATTGATTAAACAACTGAGGCTGCAAAATTCGTATATGCTTTCTCTTCAAGGAAACATAGGGTCTATAGAAAGCTAAAGATGCATGTCATCGCAAACAAACTGGATAAAATTTTCACCACTCAGCAAGAAGTATCTTTTTTTCCTTTTTTAAGTCACTAAGACAAGGGTATCAATCATAACCTGAGACTGCTGAGTAATCCTGAAGGTAAGACACCAAAGTCGGGATAGTCAAACATGTGAAACAAACCAGAAACTTGAAGAGGAAAAGATTTAAGCGAATGGAACACTCTCCAAAACGCTCAGAACAAGAACTCTGACATGAAATTCAAATCACATTAGGTATGGTGCATAGAATGGGCTTTATGGTTTTACATATACACACAATGTAACAAAACAATTTCCTTCAAAAAGATGAAAACACCACATGCTAAAAAAAATGGAGGGTCTTACCCAGGTTGATATTTCTACTAGTTTCACCATAGGTCTGCCTTATAACTTCTCCAGTCTTATAGCTAATTTTTTCCTAACTCGCAAATTAAAAGAAAAGAGTATACTAATGAACCATTGAAATGAAGAAACTAGACTTTTGTTAGCAGAAGGCTACTCGAAGCAAAACAGGGATCCTTGCACATCTTGATGACCAAATAAATGTAAAGAAGAAAGACATATTGACTGCCACTATAACAATAAAGCTTAAATAGGTTTTAAATCCTGACTTTTGATTGATCAAGTAGCCTACACTTTTTTGAACTTAGTAACTTGGGATTAAGTAACCTACACTTAGGGTTGTGATATTAATTGTATGTCATGCAAAGAGCATTAACTTAAAATATCTTTAGTTCTAGAATAAGTGATGTTTGGTAATTGTTAAGTTACAGGAAGAACTTGGTTTTTTATGCAATGGTTTGTTAGTGGTCTTGCTCCATAATGAATCTATTCTATTTTGAATCATTATTCATACATTTCTTGCTTTAATATTATGATATAATCTGAGCATCGAACCCAAAACCTTAAAGCTATCGATGGCGTCACCCATGATATTATAAACTCTTTTAGAAATCCTTACACGATCGTGAGGGACAATGCATTCTCCTACACCTTCCCACATGCCACATGTGTAAACAGATTCTACGTTTACATGTGGGTGGAAGATTTTCCTTTTTTTTCTTGTTTTTTCTTTTGTACTTTTTTACCTTTTTCCTTTTGTTTAGAAGATAGTGGGTTTAAGGTAGAGAGACAGAGAATAGGCTGAAGAGGGGACTTGGAGCGGAGAGATGATTGAAGAGTGGGTACGGATCAGAGTCAGTGACCCATATGAATTGAGAGAGATGAAAGAAGCCCAGAGCAGCTCGTAAACCTTCACTATATTACATCTAAGTCATATTTATGTACACAAATACCTAACTAACAGTTTAAACTACATTCATTATAGCAAAGAACACACAGTTATTGCTAAAAATCACAGCGTATTAGCAAAAACTTTGGAGCTTGTCTTAGGTAGAGCTATCACCAAAACAAATACACTGACCTTTTTGGACTCCAAGAATGATGAAAGCATTGACAAGCTACTTCCATCGAGTGATTCTCTCATAGATTCCAGTTGTTCATCAAGACTGAAAAGAAAGAACAGAAAGATGTCATGTCAAGCAAATTTCATTTTCCAGTGTGCAAGCATTTTTATAGGAACATACTCCAACTAATCAATTCCGTGCAAATCATACAGACTTTCATAATTTGGCATTAGGTACTGAAGAAACATATCCCTTGAAGTGTGACCAATTTCGCAGGATGAGAAAATTCTATAACATGCACCTAAATCATTTTTCTTCACTGTCAAAGAGCACATTTAATCAGACTAAGAGTAACTTAACAATATCTTTAAAACGACTCTATAATAATGCACTCAATCCACTTCTCTTTTCTCCTTGGGAGAGAACCACATTTGCACGTGTGATAGCGAACAATGAAGTTCATACATCATGATACCAACTGATCTCTCAGGCATGTCTAGATACCTCTCAATTGATTAAGTGAGGGTACTGCAAGGTAGAAAAAAATTAATATAGGAAAGAGAAAAACAATTCAGGAAGAAATTGAGGAACAACATACTGGGGAGATACTATTATTTAGCAAGTGAAGAAGCCTATTTTACAAAATAATGGAACTGGACCAAATGCATGCTACGACTTATTAGTCGTTCTACTAAACTCATCTCCTTTTTATTCCACATCAGGACTGACTTTTTGTGCAGAAATCAAATATTTTGAAACAACTAACAGATAAAGGTCATACCTCCCAGCATTGAAGAAATCTTTTAGTTCATTGTGGAAAATCTTGAATTGTTCTACAAATGCCTCACTATATTGTCCAGGTTGCTTGGTAATTCTTTCGAGCATTGCTTCTGTGGATACTAGATCTTCAGGGCCAGCATTTCTATGGAGTTTGTTTTGTATAGTATGTTTGATCTCTTGCTGAAGGAAGGTTAATTTTTAATAGCAAGAAGGACAGATAATATTGTGTAATAAACATGGAAATATTGAGAATGCAAGGAAAAATTGAAAATAAATATGTGGTAGCTGCTCAAAATACAACCTTAAGATCATGCGGAATATCATTCCTATGAGCAATGTCCCTGATTCTCGTTAAAGGAACAGATGCAGTGAATTCTGCTTTAAAAGAAGGCAAGCACGGTTGCATCTTCCGGATCACAAGTATTTCCTGCATATATTGAATAGAAAACGTTTCTAAGCCACTCAAAACTGAGTAAGGCAAAGCTCGAGAACAAGCTAATGACTGACTCATATCCACAAAGTACAAAGCAATGATGTTTCTAACTACCTTTCAACTTCCCACATGCTGTTCCCAAGTTACCTTTTTTGTTTGCATTTCAACTCAAAAGCTTTAAATCTCATAATCATATTTACAGACAGTAGATGTATGGGCTAATAATATTTTGAAGTAAGAGCTTATATTGACCAATTGTTACCTTGTCGAGGGAATTTTCTAACTATATTAATGAGATTTAAGAAAGAATAGCAGTCAGAACTCAGAAGTTCAGACCCTTCTTTATTCAAAAAGCATAGCTGATTTTATTATCAAAAAGCAATAACATTTTCTCTTCAGAGTAGTTGCTCCAATAAAAATTCAATGAATAAAACATAGATCAACTGAATTCTTCTGACACAAAATACTAAAGAGGTCAATATCTACTGCCACGTCTACACTGAAGTTACATTTGTGTTATTTCCAGTCACATTTTTTTCTAACCGAGAATTCCTGAGGGCCAGTAGGCACAGTTTGAAACTCAGTGGATAGTGGGCCGACCCTCGACCTTGTTGAGATTTCCAGTCACCTATGACTTACTGTCACCAAATAAGTACCACCACTTAACAGATCGAATAAGAATTGGCAGAACAAATTGAACCAGTTCAACGGATCAAAATTAATTTCTCAAGAGCAACCAACGTGTTCCAGAATCCAAAGACATAATAAAAATAAAAATAAGCGTAATGAGTGCACTTAACGATTGAACACCTGAAGCGTAGTGTCTCTCCTGCTCAAGACTTTTTCTACTTCCCGAAATATAAGCCTGGAAATCTCTGCGTGCCTATTTGGTCGGTGGTGACCCCCATCTTCAAGGCAAGGAATTTGCCCTGTGTTTATCCACTGCACCCAAGAGTAATATTCAGTAGGGATAGAAATGAATCAAATCAAGCAAGTCATCTAAAAATAGATGAGACCTTTAGATAGACAGCTGCATACGTGAGAGCCTCCAAGCGATGTGAACTATCCATATTTTCAACAACGAGTTCTCGAACAACCTCAAGCTGAAAAGGGTAAAAAAACATGAAGACAGTTAATTATAAAGAGATGTAGACAAATCTTAAGTTAGAACCTTTTCACGAAATGGATAAGTAACAAACCACAAGAATTGCAATTAATAAAGAATAACATCACTTCTCATGCTTTAGTTCTTGTGTTACCTCTCTTCAACCAGCTATAAAAAACCACACAATCTACCATTGTTCAAAAAGTATATTTAGATATCTCCAATTGATAAAGACTAAAACTACCTTTAGATAAGGAAAAAGTTAAGGACTCAGAATTTTTTCTGACCTTCAGCTCTGCAACATATAATCAAATTAGTAAAGTAAACAGAATGAGAAAAGGGGAATATTTCAAATAGATGCCAATAGAAACGGTATGAAGGAAGAGAAGGAATGAGCAAAGAGGGAAGGAAATAAATAGCAGAGATGCACTATTTCAAATAGATGCCAACAGAAACACTTGGAGGACTTCACACACCAGTGGTGAGTGAGCTTAAAACACTTATGCAATAGTGAGGATACCAATAATGCAGATTGATGAATTACAGAAAATAAATAGCAGAGATGCACTGTGATGCTATCTTGCACAGAAGATATTTTTTTATGGCACAGTCAATTTCCAGAATGCAAACATGCCATCAAGACAAGATCTAATCCATCTTCTCACCTTCCGCCACCAATTCCGAGCATTTTTATCACCTTCAACAAGCTTTAGGGAAATTCCGGTGAGACCTGATGTGTCCCACTTCCTGTTTTTATCAGAATCCAGCTGGTCGTTTGAACGTACAAAAGATGCAGCCCTCCCTTGCCATTGCTCCACAAACGGACTTGTTACTACGTCAGGAACAGCTGCCTGGCTAATAATTTTAGCTCCATTATCACTTGTCTCTTCTACTACCTTCTCTACCTCAAATGGATCTAATGGCAACAAATTCACAGGCTCATCTGTCACATTCCATTGACAGACCAGTTCAAAACCTCCTCCTTCTGGTAGCTTCAAGATCCGATTACTGCCGTTTTCCCATAACATTTTCTTGTCCTTACCAACAATTACAAACTTATACTCAAGAGTCTCGCCAGATCGTACTTCCAATTCACCAATCCATCCATTTTCTGTCCAATCCATCATTATATTCTTCTTCCAGGACCCTAATTCTTTGGCCGATCCCAAAACTGCAATGTGCTCCCCATATTCGACTTGGTGATCAAGCCGAAAACGTAGCTGAACCTTCTCAGTAGATGATCCAGAATTATTTTTATTCTTTCCTTTATTTTGGTTTTCCCTGCACCGAAGAAAATTTTAGTCAAGGAAAACCCACTATTCTTAAATCTGTGAAATAAAATCAATGATTTTGCTGAACCACATAATACAATTGGTGTACAATAACATAATCCATTTATTTTTGCCATGTATAATTGGGGTATAATAGAATGAGCAATGACTTGAAACAAGAACTGAAGACTACCAAGGTTGAGGCAGTTAAGCCAACACAGAAAACTTAACTCAGGAGACAGTGGAACTTCACGGTTGCACCATCTACTTGAGAAATAGTACCAAGGTCTGGCAGTACCATATCCCTAATATCACTATAGTATCACATTACTCAACGCATTTCCTATCTAATTTACAAAGGCAATAAAACTAGCACTCTATCCCAAATTGACTGCACTAAGCTGTCTTTAAGATCAAAATTACAAAATTTTGAACATCAAATACTCACAATACACAAAGTCTTCTGCAACTAAAGCTTAACTATTCGACATCATATCAATTTCTATTCAATAGGTGCCCTCCATTTTCTCCGATTAATTAAGTATTCAAGGTGAAATCTTTAAGATTTATAATCAAACTTAAAGACACCTAAAAATGGCCAGAGGGAGTAGAAGAAACAAGAATTCTCAGAGAACAAATTTAAACACATACACACAAAAAATTCTTTTACCAAATGATGAAGAACTAAGGTGAAAGTTTTGACCTTTAATACAAATTAAGCTTAACTTTTCGATATCATATTAATTTCAATTTAATATGTGCCCACCATTTCTCTACAAAATTACTAAGTATTCAAGGTGAAAACTTTGTACTTCCAAAACAAACTTAAAGACACCTAAAAAAGGACACAGGGAGCAGAAGAAAAACACCTTTCTCATAAAATAAACTCAAACATACAAACAAACAAACTTCTTTTTCCAAATTATAAAGAACTTATATGAAAGTTTTGATCTTTAATTCAAACTAAACACACTATAAGCCACCTCAATAAAAACAAATTCAAAGAAACAATAAAAAGGGTACCTGGTTTCAACAGAAGACACCCCACAGACAATTCCTTTAACCCTACGATCCATGAAAAAACCCAAATTTCTTGTAGGCAAAAGGGTCAAATTTCTCACACTTCTATGACTTATCTGATGAACAACATTGAATTGCTTCGAAATCTTGATCTGGGGTTGTCTCTTTTTCACATTTAGAGCTGAATAACAGTGTGACAGATGCATAGAATCCATTATTAAAGCACATTAACAGTGAAAATTGTATACTGATTCTTGAAATTGACTTATTTAAGACAGAAAAAGATTAGCTTTTTGAGGTAGAGTGGAATCAAAGAGAAGTATACATACAAATTCCTAGGAGCGATCTTACAAAATTATTAAGAAAAAATAGAAACTAGGGATGGCACAATCATGGGATTGTAAAGAGTGTAGTAAAGAAGGACCCTCCATTTGTGGATAGGTGTCACATGCCAATTGTTAGATCTTTTTATTCTAATGAGTTGCGGTTAAAAGAACATACCTAAATTATTATTATTTTTTGCGAATTTCATATTTTAACTATTGAAAAAGAGTCAAAACTATCTTTAAATTATAAGAAAAGGTTTAAAAATACTTTTTATTCATCTTTTGGTCTAAAAATACCCTTCCATTCACTTTTTTGGCTCACATTTACCCCTCCACTCACCTTTTTGGCTCACTTATACTCCTTTCATTCAGCATTTTGACTAACTTATACATTTATGACTAACCACCAAAGTTTATTTTGTTTTATTTTTTTGAAAAAAATATTATTTGTCATTTTCTTATTAGATAAAATAAAAAACTCATCTCGATTAGGTTTTTTCCCCATAATCTATTCAAATAAAAAAAAATATATACCTCTTCAAGCCCCCATTTTAAAAAAAATTGTATTTGCTCTAAAAAAAAAATTTTAAAAGTTTGTTTTAAATAATTAATATATAATAAGAATATTAATAGTGCCACACTATCTATATTCCTTTTTAAAATTAAAAAGAAATTGTTAACTTAATTTTTTTGCTAATCTGTGATAAATACTTTTCAAAGAAAAAGTTCCACAAATAATTTTACTTAAAAATTAACTCATTAGAAAAAAAAAAGCAGATGGACGGTCGTAGCCATAGGGAAAATTTAAGTAGGAAAATAGAGAAAAATGTGTGTAATGTATTTATGGATAAGATAGTACATTGTTATGATTATGACATAATAAATTTATTTATAAAATATTAATCATCTATATCATGTTTAGAATCTTGACTTAATTAATTAAATATTAGCCGTTAATTTTTTCTTATGTCATGAGTCTTCAATTTAATTAAAAATTTGAGGAAATGGAGAGGAGTTGGATTCAATAAATAAATAAATAATAAAAAACTACAATTTTTTTTTATATAAAAAAAATTGGGGTCTTGAAGAGGTATATTGCTTTGGTTTGGATAAATAATGAGAAATAATCTAATTGAGGTGGGCTCTTTATATTATCCAATAGGAGAATGACACATAATAAATATTTTTAATAAAAATAAAGAGAGAATTGTTAGTTTCAAGGGTATGAGTGAGCCAAAAAGGTGAATGGAAGGGTATTTTTAGACCAAAAGATGGATGAAGGGTATTTTTAAACCTTTTTCTATAGTTTAGGAGTATTTTTGGCCCTTTTCCGTTTAATTATAATGGCAAGGACATAGTTGGATAGAACTAAAGCAACAAAAAATAATACTCTATGTATCTTGAGTTTATTAATAAAAATATATATGATTTACTTATTATTTTAGTCGATCTAAAAAAAACATACCTAAATTTTTGAGATTTTTTTACATAGAAAGAAGCCAAGGCCACAAATAATTTTAGATTTGAGTAACATATTCTAGTTTAATAGGTTCATGATTATTATTATTATTATTATTAGGCTATACGTTATTTATTAACATGAGGTAATATGGACTATTGAAGCTCAAGAGAAAGAAGATATTATTAGCATTGAGAATGATTACATGTAATGTTTGGTTCATTTTAAATTCTCTCAATTGGAAGCTTGTGGATGGCATTTTATCAAAAGAATTAAACATGGAGGGGAATTTGGTAGTACCTTAGCCAAAAAATCCCATCCTTTGCAAGCAATCTTGTCTCCTTTTTTATTGTGTTCATAGTCAAAGAGTCGAATTCAAAATTTAAATTTGAGGAGTTTAATTTTATATTGTTAAAATTATTTAAACTTTAAACTCAAAAGTTCGAAGTTTGAATTGTCATTTTAACTTTAAAACTTAAGGCTGGACGTTAGGCATGGTTTTCCCAAATCCCAACTTCAGACCAATTGAACTGAAGTTGCAACTTAGACATGATCAAGTTTAAGGCTAAATTTTAAATAATTTATTTTGACTATATCTTAAATAGTGATCCTTATACACTTTTCCTGAATCCTAGGCTCTTAAGCCCAATCCAATATCCTTAACAGAGACTATTTAGTTGTGGACTTGGCCCATTTATCTCTTTCTCCTTTTTTTTTTCTGTCAAAAGACAAAAATATCCTTATTATTACGGGTTATTACATGTTATCGTGAAGCTATTTATTTTTTTGGAGGGGGGGGGGGGGGGGGGGGTTTATGGGGAATC
>NW_006239205.1:728525-729227 GCF_000226075.1 Solanum tuberosum | reverse complement strand
GTTTCATTTATATACAATATCCATACTGAAATTCGATTAAATTCAAATACTCCCATTACATGATGCATTTATCCCCTTCACCTTTTAAGATCGCCCCTATAATTTCATTACGCATGATATTCAATATTTACGTCAAATCAACAAATATTCAATGCATATATCAAATCAATAGTAATACAAATATGTATTGCGTGGATATACTCATCACTTTATTCTTTAACTGCTAAGGTCAGAATGCTTGGTTCAATATAAATACCAAATAAACATAAATATTTACTGACTTGACAACATCAGAGTAGAAATGGGATAACTCGCAAAGGATGGGCTTTGGCTAAGGTGATACCAAACTTCTCTTCCATGTCTAGATCTTCTGGTCCAATGTCTGCCTCAAGCTTCCAATTGAAGGAATTTAAGAGTGAGCCTAATATTACTGGAACAATTCTCAATGCTAGTGGAAAGCCGGGGCACATTCTTCGACCCGCACCAAATGGAATCAAATCAAAATCTTGTCCTTGCATATCTAAATCCGAACCCCAAAACCTTTCAGGTTTAAATACTAAAGGCTCATCCCAAAAAGTAAAATCTCTACCAATCGACCACACATTGACTAGTACCTGTGAATAAGGAGACATCAACTGAGCAAGTTAGATTATATTTGGATCAAAAAGATCTAATCAATAAATAGGCAGGTCATTAACCCCC
>NW_006239205.1:725276-728516 GCF_000226075.1 Solanum tuberosum | reverse complement strand
GGTTCTATACCCCCCCCCCCCCCCACAGATACCTATTTAACTTAATTAATTTTAGTTTCCATCCTTACCTGTGAACCCTTAGGGATGATGTAATCAAATAATTCAACATCTTGCTCCACTTTGCGCGGAACTAAAAATGGAGCTGGTGGGTGCATTCTTAAGGTTTCTTTGATGATGCATTGTAAGTAAGGAAGACGAGTAACATCAACTTCTTCAATTGATTTTCCTTTTCCAATAATTTTTGCAAGTTCAGCTTGAACCTTTTTCATAATCTCAGGTTGTTTGAGTATTTCTGCCATTGCCCATTCCAATGTGCTTGTAGTTGTATCCGTAGCCGCCAGAAATAAGTCCTAAGTATATAACCATAAATTATAGTAATAAAAAGGGATTGGGTACTACATATTTTGTACGTTTAACGGTTTAAGTATATAACCATAAATTATATATAGTAATACAAACCATGAACATAGACTTGATGTGATTATGATTAATCTCTTCAGGATTCTCTTCACAAATATTGAGAAACATTTCCAGAACATCACTCTTTTCACTGAATCCCTTTCTCTTTTCCTCCAATCGCTCGTTGATCAAATCATCAAAAAGTTCAAACAATTTACCAATATGAATAGTTGTGCGACGCCTTATTCCTTGAAGATCAATCATTCCAAGTATAGGGAAAAAATCCACTAGGTTAGGCCTCCCAAACTCAGTTAGGATACCCGCTATAACTTCCTTCAACTCTACCTTTGAATTCGAAAAAGGGTCAGCCAAATCCTTAGAGAAAAGGGTGTTTGACAACAAATTAAGACTAGTCTTGAAAACAACTTGACTTATATCCAAAGCTTCACCTTGTTGACTACATTTTTCACAATAAGCAATCAATTCTTTCACCTTTTGTGACCTTAGATGTTGATTTGCATCAAGTCTATTAGGAGAGAAGATGTTTATGTTCAATATTCTGCGAAGCGTTCGCCATTGAGGACAAACAGGAAGCCAACCCACAGAGAATTCACAATAATTGTGTCCTTGAATTGCATTAGGGATAAATCTAGAAGAAAATGCTTGATCTTGATTCTTAAGGACTTGTTTTGCTATGGATGATGAAGAAATTACTATTGTTGTTATTTGTCCTAATTTTAAACTCATAATTGGACCATTATTTTTTTGCAAGATTGGCTAGTGACACATTGAGGTTTTTGCAACCCTAAACAAATGAATATTTCCAATAATTGGCCATGGTGATGGCCCTGGTGGAAGTTTTTTGGTGGATAATTTTGCTAGAGTAGTATAGAGAAAAATCAAAGCTAAAATTGATCCAAACACAAGAGTATAGTAATCCATTATTTTTCAATTTTGAAAGTAATTTTCTCTTTGTCTTATATTTATGTATTAGGACTTTTTTGTATAAGGATGAACTAATCATTTTTCTGATCTCCCAAGGTGGATTGGACAAAACGCCAAACGTATCCATCTATGCATCTTTGTTATTATCAAAACATTGATTAAGCAATACCGAACCCCAGTAATGGTGGTTTAAATAAATAAACAAAATGATGAATCCAATAAAAGTATTATAAAATATTAAAGGAATCATTTTCCATGAATCATATATATTGTGAATATCGTTTTCATAATCAAGATAAATTATATTAAATTTTGTACTACAATCATGTTGACAACGTGTTCACTTTTCATGTTATATTATGAATAGAATCGATAATTTAATCCTCTATGTATAAACCAAAACTTGATACACTGAACTATCAACTATAGAAGTAAACGGACACATAAATAAATATATGATCTATTTAAATCCTTAATAAAATTGAACAAGCAGTTATTTCATATAAATACTACATATCCAAACACTTGATTAATAATATTTCATACACACTTATCACATTATTCTTTAAATATTGCTTAAGGCCAACATGTTTGGTTTCAATATAAATATCGAATACATATAAGTACTTATTGACTCGATAACATCAAAGAGAAAATGGGATAGCTCGTAAAGGATGAGCTTTACCTAAGGTGATACCAAACTTCTCCAAGTCTAAATCTTTTGGTTCAATGTCTGCCTCAAGCTTCCAATTGAAGGAATTTAAGAGTCACCCCAATATTACTGGAACCATTCTCAATGCTAGTGGAAAGCCAGGGCATATTCTTCGACCAACACCAAATGGAATCAACTCGCGTGAATCTTGTCCTCGCATATCCAAATCCGAACTCCAAAATCTCTCAGGTTTAAACACTAAAGGATCGTCCCAAAAAGCAAAATCTCTACCAATCGCCTATACATTAACGAAAACCTATGAGTAAGAGCGTCAAATAAGCAAGTTAGATTAAATTTAGATGGATCAAAAGGGCTAATCCCCCACCCCTACCCGATTGAGAAAATCATATTTCTTCAATTAACTTTTATTGCCATCCATACCTGTGAGCCCTTCGGGATGATGTAATCACATAATTCAACATCTTGCTCTGTTCTGCGTGGGAGTAATAATGGAACTGGTGGGTGCATTCTTAAGGTTTCTTTTATAATGCATTGTAAGTAAGGGAGAAGAGAAACATCAGCTTCTTCAATTAATTTTCCTTTTCCAATGATTTCTGCAAGTTCAACTTGAGCTTTCTTCATAATCTTTGGTTGTTTAAGTGTTTCTGCCATTGCCCATTCCATTGTGCTTGTAGATGTATCCGTAGACGCAATAAATAAGCTCTACATAATTTGTATGTCAAAGTATATATAACCATTAAACACTTATATTAGTGAATAAAATTGAGGTACCTCTCTTTTAAAAAAAAATAATAATAATCTATATCTATATATATATAATAGGAGAGGTGATAGCGCCTACGTGTCAGCACCACAAAAAACAGATTTTATATTAATTAAAAATTATTATTAATTACATAATAATAAATTATTGTTTTATTTTTAAATGATTTTTTAAAATTTAACTTTTTAATTTTCAAACGTTTATGGTTCCTTTTTTTGTGGAAAAATATTTTTAACTATCTTTCCACAACCTCCTTATTTATAGCAAAATAATATTATAATAATAATAATAATAATATTAACATTAATAATAATAATAATTTATTATTAAATTATTTAAAATCCAAAAAAAAAATTACAAACATAAAAGGAAAAAAACTGAAAAAAAGGTTATGAGTTCAATTTTTTTATAAAATGTATAACGTCCCACGTTTATCTAAAATTAAAAAATCCAAAATTAA
>NW_006239205.1:722497-723609 GCF_000226075.1 Solanum tuberosum | reverse complement strand
ATAATAAAAATAATAATAATAATAATATATTAAATTTTAAAAAAACATCCAACTAAATATGGTGTTTTAATCTTTATTTTGAAAAAAAGAAGTAATTATCCTACTAAATAGGGAGTTTTAAAATTTCTCATAACAATCCTACTTCTAAGCAAATTGAAAAACTTTTAAACTAAAACTATCTATTTAAAAAACCCACGTATGAATGTTTCTTTTAAACTTAACATTTAAATATTATTTAATATATTAAGTTTATATCAGATTTTTATTCTTATTTGAATTTTAAAATAAAAACTTTTAAATAAAATATAACCTATAATCTATAGGTTCTATCTTTACTGATTAAAAAATCGAACTAATAATAATAATAATAATAATAATGTATTAAATTTTAAGAAATATCCAACAAAGATAAAAAAAAAAAATAGAAATATTTAAATTAAATTGTAAAATAGAAATGCTAATTTTTGTGGTTTTCAAGTTTAAAATAAAAAAAATTTAACTTTGAAAATATAAAAAATAAAAATAAAAATAAAAAATCACACGGAAGTTCAGCATCTAAAATTTAGTTTTTGAGCCTAATTTTATGGAACTATCAAGCATTATCTAATTTTGTGGAACTACCAAGTATTATCCTTTGAAATATCTTAATTTAAATTATTGAAATTAATTACGTTTAAATATTACTTTTATTTTATCATTTCTAAATGACATCTAATTAGATATCCTCATACTATAAACCCACGTATATAAGTTTCTTTTAAAATTCATCATTTAAATAATATTTAATATTTTGAAGTTTTATATCAATTTCTTTTTTGTTATTTGTAATTAAAATAAATATTTCTAAGGAAAATACAACTTATAATCTATATGTTCTATCTTTATTGATTAAAATAATTGAACTAATAATTAATAATAATCTATAATAATAATAATAATATATTAAATTTTTTTTAAAACATCCAACTAAATATGACATTTTAATCTTTATTTTGAAAAGAAAAGTAATTTCCAACTAAATGGGAGTTTTAACACTTCCCATTACACTTTTACTTCTAAGCAAATTGAAAAAATTTTAAATTAAAAATATTAAATTATTTATTTAAAAGACC